>NC_134692.1:28464101-28704101 GCF_050947455.1 Rhinoderma darwinii
CAGCGGGAGCAACTTGCATCCCCATGCCCAGCCATAGTTCCAGGGTGATTGCTGGTAGGTCCCGGTGGGGTGGAAGGGGGTCAGCGGGAGCAACCTGCATCTCCATGCCCAGCCAGAGTTCCAGGGTGATTGCTGGTAGGTCCCGGTGGGGGGGCAGCGGGAGCAACCTGCATCTCCATGCCCAGCCAGAGTTCCAGGGTGATTGCTGGTAGGTCCCGGTGGGAGTCAGCGGGAGCAACTTGCATCCCCATGCCCAGCCAGAGTTCCAGGGTGATTGCTGGTAGGTCCCGGTGGGAGTCAGCGGGAGCAACTTGCATCCCCATGCCCAGCCAGAGTTCCAGGGTGATTGCAGGTAGGTCCCGGTGGGGGGGCAGCGGGAGCAACCTGCATCCCCATGCCCAGCCAGAGTTCCAAGGTGATTGGTGGTAGGTCCCGGTGGGGTGGAAGGGGGGGCAGCGGGAGCAACCTGCATCCCCATGCCCAGCTAGAGTTCCAGGGTGATTGCTGGAAGGACCCGGTGGGGGGGGGGCAGCGGGAGCAACTTGCATCCCCATGCCCAGCCATAGTTCCAGGGTGATTGCTGGTAGGTCCCGGTGGGGTGGAAGGGGGTCAGCGGGAGCAACCTGCATCTCCATGCCCAGCCAGAGTTCCAGGGTGATTGCTGGTAGGTCCCGGTGGGGGGGCAGCGGGAGCAACCTGCATCTCCATGCCCAGCCAGAGTTCCAGGGTGATTGCTGGTAGGTCCCGGTGGGAGTCAGCGGGAGCAACTTGCATCCCCATGCCCAGCCAGAGTTCCAGGGTGATTGCTGGTAGGTCCCGGTGGGGGGGGGGGGCAGCGGGAGCAACCTGCATCTCCATGCCCAGCCAGAGTTCCAGGGTGATTGGTGGTAGGTCCCGGTGGGGGGGGGGCAGCGGGAGCAACTTGCATCCCCATGCCCAGCCAGAGTTCCAGGGTGATTGGTGGTAGGTCCCGGTGGGGTGGAAGGGGGGGGCAGCGGGAGCAACCTGCATCTCCATGCCCAGCCAGAGTTCCAGGGTGATTGCTGGTAGGTCCCGGTGGGAGTCAGCGGGAGCAACTTGCATCCCCATGCCCAGCCAGAGTTCCAGGGTGATTGCAGGTAGGTCCCGGGGGGGGGGCAGCGGGAGCAACCTGCATCCCCATGCCCAGCCAGAGTTCCAGGGTGATTGCTGGTAGGTCCCGGTGGGGTGGAAGGGGGGGCAGCGGGAGCAACCTGCATCCCCATGCCCAGCTAGAGTTCCAGGGTGATTGCTGGAAGGACCCGGTGGGGGGGGGGCAGCGGGAGCAACTTGCATCCCCATGCCCAGCCATAGTTCCAGGGTGATTGCTGGTAGGTCCCGGTGGGGTGGAAGGGGGTCAGCGGGAGCAAACTGCATCCCCATGCCCAGCCATGGTTCCAGGGTGATTGCAGGTAGGTCCCGGTGGGGTGGAAGGGGGGGCAGCGGGACCAACCTGTGTCCCTATGCCCAGCCAGAGTTCCAGGGTGATTGCAGGTAGGTCCCGGTGGGGTGGAAGGGGAGCAGCGGGAGCAACCTGCATCCCTATGCCCAGCCAGAGTTCCAGGGTGATTGGTGGTAGGTCCCGGTGGGGGGGCAGCGGGAGCAACCTGCATCTCTATGCCCAGCCAGAGTTCCAGGGTGAATGCTGGAATGTCCCGGTGGGGGGGGCAGCGGGAGCAACCTGCATCCCCATGCCCAGCCAGAGTTCCAGGGTGATTGGTGGTAGGTCCCGGTGGGGTGGAAGGGGGGGGGGGCAGCGGGAGCAACCTGCATCTCCATGCCCAGCCAGAGTTCCAGGGTGATTGCTGGTAGGTCCCGGTGGGGTGGAAGGGGAGCAGCGGGAGCAACCTGCATCCCCATGCCCAGACAGAGTTCCAGGGTGATTGGTGGTAGGTCCCGGTGGGGTGGAAGGGGGGGCAGCGGGACCAACCTGTGTCCCTATGCCCAGCCAGAGTTCCAGAGTGATTGTAGGTAGGTCCCGGTGGGGTGGAAGGGGGTCAGCGGGAGCAAACCACATCCCCATGCCCAGCCAGAGTTCCAGGGTGATTGCAGGTAGGTCCCGGTGGGGTGGAAGGGGGTCAGCGGGAGCAACTTGCATCCCCATGCCCAGCCAGAGAACCAGGGTGATTGCTGGTAGGTAAGGAGATCCATTTGGTGACCAAACAGCAGTGAAAATAAAAAGGCCCAAATGTCAAAGAATGACACTTTTAATACTGAAAGTGAAACATTTAAAATCAAGTTAAAGTGGGGTATGTTCAGAAATGTCAGAGACGGTAATGAGCAGCAGAGGCAGGCCGGGGCAGAGTTCCAGGGCCAGGGGTGTCACGGCAGGCAGCGTAGGCCGGGGAAGAGTTCCAGGGCGGTGGGGAGAGGACTAGGCCTCAATCCAAGGACATCATTTGGTGACTAAACAGCAGTGACAATAAAAAGGCCCAAATGTCAAAGAATGACACTTTTAATACTGAAAGTGAAACATTTAAAATCAAGTTAAAGTGGGGTATGTTCAGAAATGTCAGAGACGGTAATGAGCAGCAGAGGCAGGCCGGGGCAGAGTTCCAGGGCCAGGGGTGTGACGGCAGGCAGCGTAGGCCGGGGCAGAGTTCCAGGGCCAGGGGTGTGACGGCAGGCAGCGTAGGCCGGGGCAGAGTTCCAGGGCGGTGGGGAGAGGACTAGGCCTCAAAATAAGGAGATCCATTTGGTGACCAAGCAGCAGTGAAAATAAAAAGGCCCAAATGTCAAAGAATGACATTTCTGCTACTGAAAGTGAAACATTTGAAAGTGAAACATTTAAAATCAAGTTCAAGTGGGGTATGTTCAAAAATGTCAGAGGCGGTAGTGAACAGCAGAGGTAGGCCGGGGCAGAGTTCCAGGGCCAGGGGTGTGACGGCAGGCAGCGTAGGCCGGGGCAGAGTTCCAGGGCGGTGGGGAGAGGACTAGGCCTCAATCCAAGGAGATCCATTTGGTGACCAAGCAGCAGTGAAAATGAAAAGGCCCAAATGTCAAAGAATGCCATTTCTGCAACTGAAAGTGAAACATTTGAAAGTGACACATTTAAAATCAAGTTAAAGTGGGGTATGTTCAAAAATGTCAGAGGCGGTAGTGAACAGCAGAGGTAGGCCGGGGCAGAGATCCAGGGCCAGGGGTGTCACAGCAGGCATCGTAGGCCGGGGAAGAGTTCCAGGGCGGTGGGGAGAGGACTAGGCCTCAATCCAAGGGGATCCATTTGGTGACCAAGCAGCAGTGAAAATGAAAAGGCCCAAATGTCAAAGAATGCCATTTCTGCAACTGAAAGTGAAACATTTGAAAGTGACACATTTAAAATCAAGTTCAAGTGGGGTATGTTCAAAAATGTCAGAGGCGGTAGTGAACAGCAGAGGTAGGCCGGGGCAGAGTTCCAGGGCCAGGGGTGTCACAGCAGGCATCGTAGGCCGGGGAAGAGTTCCAGGGCGGTGGGGAGAGGACTAGGCCTCAATCCAAGGGGATCCATTTGGTGACCAAGCAGCAGTGAAAATGAAAAGGCCCAAATGTCAAAGAATGCCATTTCTGCAACTGAAAGTGAAACATTTGAAAGTGAATCATTTAAAATCAAGTTAACCCCTTCACGCTCCTTGACGTACTATTACGTCATGGCAGCTCTATCGTTCGCGCTCCATGCCGTAATAGTACGTCTTGCAGTTAGAACAGCGGTGCGCGCGCCCGGCGCGTTCATGCGCTGTGATAGCTGCTGTTTCTGACAGCAGGCTATCACGGCATAATGGGACGGGACCATTTACTATGGTCCCGCCTCGCCGATCGCCGCTATTGGCTAGTCAGTGAGTAACTAGCCAATAGCAGCGATCGGTCTCATTCAGCACAGCAGTGCTCGAGCCCGGCGTTCCTGAGCTGTGATAGCTGCTGTTTCTGACAGCATGCTATCACAGCATAATGGGCCGGGACCATTTACTATGGTCCCGCCTCGCCGATCGCCGCTATTGGCTAGTCAGTGAGTAACTAGCCAATAGCAGCGATCATTCTCGTCACTTCCTCTCTCTGACCTCACATCCTGCTGCAACCGCCCTGAACGCCCTGTTGGAGTTAGCGAGGCGTTGAGATCGGTTGTGAGCAGAGAGTCAGAGAGAAAAGAAGTGAAAAAAAGTGAAAAAAAGTTTCTAAAACAACGTTTTTTTTGCTTCCCACCACCCCATCCACTACCCACTCCTGTTCCCTTCCTCTTTGAGTTCTACCCACGTTTTTTGGTCAGTGATCTCCTATCACTGACCACTTTTCAGTCTTCAGGACCACATTTCTTGGTCCCTGGGGATTTTTTTTTCATTTTTTTCTATATAAAACATAAAACAAAAAAAAAAATATAAAAAGAAAAAAAAGAAACAAAAAAAAATAGTTAGTTTAGCCAATTTTGAAAATTTAACTGGTTAGTTTAGTATTAGCCCCTTCCCGCTCCTTGACGTACTATTACGTCATGGCAGCTCTATCGTTCGCGCTCCATGCCGTAATAGTACGTCTTGCAGTTAGAACAGCGGTGCGCGCGCCCGGCGCGTTCATGCGCTGTGATAGCTGCTGTTTCTGACAGCAGGCTATCACGGCATAATGGGACGGGACCATTTACTATGGTCCCGCCTCGCCGATCGCCGCTATTGGCTAGTCAGTGAGTAACTAGCCAATAGCAGCGATCGGTCTCATTCAGCACAGCAGTGCTCGAGCCCGGCGTTCCTGAGCTGTGATAGCTGCTGTTTCTGACAGCATGCTATCACAGCATAATGGGCCGGGACCATTTACTATGGTCCCGCCTCGCCGATCGCCGCTATTGGCTAGTCAGTGAGTAACTAGCCAATAGCAGCGATCATTCTCGTCACTTCCTCTCTCTGACCTCACATCCTGCTGCAACCGCCCTGAACGCCCTGTTGGAGTTAGCGAGGCGTTGAGATCGGTTGTGAGCAGAGAGTCAGAGAGAAAAGAAGTGAAAAAAAGTGAAAAAAAGTTTCTAAAACAACGTTTTTTTTGCTTCCCACCACCCCATCCACTACCCACTCCTGTTCCCTTCCTCTTTGAGTTCTACCCACGTTTTTTGGTCAGTGATCTCCTATCACTGACCACTTTTCAGTCTTCAGGACCACATTTCTTGGTCCCTGGGGATTTTTTTTTCATTTTTTTCTATATAAAACATAAAACAAAAAAAAAAATATAAAAAGAAAAAAAAGAAACAAAAAAAAATAGTTAGTTTAGCCAATTTTGAAAATTTAACTGGTTAGTTTAGTATTAGGGTTAGTTAGTGTCAGGGAACCGTCAAAAAGCGTAGTTAGGTATAGTGTCAGGGAATTTAGCGTCAGGAATCGGTCACCGTAGATAGGCTTAGCGTTAGGGATCCATCACCGTAGTTAGGTTTAGCGTCAGGGAAGCTCGGAATAATTAGATAGGTTTAGTGTCAGGCACCCGTCACCGTAGTTAGGTTTAGTGTCAGGGAAGCTTGAAATAATCTAGATAGGTTTAGTGTCAGGGAATCGTCGCCGTAGTTAGGTTTAGCGTTAGGGAAGTCCACATAAAATTTAGTTAGGTTTAGTGTTAGGAACCCTCGCCCTAGTTAGCTTTAGTGTCAGGGAAGTCCACTTGCTCTCTAAAAACAAAACACACATTTGTGCTAGTTGTGCTATCCTATTGCTCCCAGTTAGGGATTTATTTTTTTGCAGTATATAAATTTTGTCTTCGCACAACAAGCATGTCCCAACGGACATTTACTGCTGAAGAGGCGTATGCATTTCTGGCCTCCGACACAGACTCGTCGGATGGCGATACACTATTTTATTTGTCTACCTCCTCATCCAGCGATGAAGAGGAGGGACCCCCTAGGAGACGCCCCAGGACCACCACCATAGTAGAAATCCCTGAGAGAAGTGACCCCACAACAAGTGATACCCCTGAGCGAAGTGACCCCATTTGGACGCCCACACCAGACCATTATGAACCCCAAATCCCTGAGTACACGGGCAGCCCAGGCATCAAATTTAACACGGCAGGGTTCAGTGAGATGGACTTTTTCAAGTTCTTCTTCACTGATAACTTTATAGAGCTAATGGTCACCCAGACTAATTTATATGCCCAACAGTATATCACCAAGAACCCCAACTCATTTTATGCCCAATCCCAGAGGTGGACTCCTGTAAACGCAGCAGAGTTGGGCAAGTTCTGGGGACTGCTCTTGAACATGGGGCTTCTAAAAAAGCCATCCATTAGGACCTACTGGAGCACGGACATCCTATACCACACCCCGATGTACCGTATGGCCATGTCCAGGATGCGTTATGAGGCAATACTTCGCTTCCTACATTATGCCGATAATGAGCAGTGCCCACCCCGAGATGACCCCAGTTTTGACCGTTTATATAAACTGAGACCCCTATTAGACCATTTCAGTGCCCGGTTTGCCCAAGCATACACCCCCGAGAAGTGTATTTCCATTGATGAGTCCCTGGTACATTTTAAAGGGAGGCTTCAATTCCGCCAATACCTGCCAAGTAAGAGGGCAAGGTATGGCGTGAAGTTGTATAAGCTGTGCGAGAGTGCATCAGGGTATACATATAAATTCAGGATATATGAAGGGAAGGACAGCAGTATTCAGCCCCCAGAATGCCCCCCCTTACTGGGAATTAACGCAAAAATTGTGTGGGATTTGGTGCACCCACTGCTGGACCAGGGTTACCACCTCTACCTGGATAATTTTTATACCAGCGTCCCGCTCTTCAAGTGCCTCGCTTCCAGAAGGACTGCGGCATGCGGCACTGCTAGAAAAAATCTTAGAGGCCTCCCTAAAACACTGCTTGGGCAAACACTCAGAAGGGGTGAGAGCAGGGCACATTCTAGTAGCAACATATTGTGTGTCAAGTACAAGGACAAGAGAGATGTCCTTGTATTGACAACAATACATGGCCACACCAGTACCCATGTACCTGTACGAGGTACCAGTACAGAGACCCCCAAACCAGATTGCATCCTGGACTACAATAGGTACATGGGAGGGGTGGACTTGTCAGATCAAGTCCTGAAGCCCTACAGCGCTACGCGGAAATCGAGGGTGTGGTATAAGAAGCTGGCCGTGCACATCATACAGATGGCATTGTACAATGCGTACGTGCTACGTCGATGTGCAGGCCAGAGGGGAACTTTCCTGGAATTTCAAGAGGTGGTTATAAAGAACCTAATTTTTGGCGACCAGGAAGGAGGGGCACCCAGTACTTCTGGAAGCGAGGCCACACGCATCGTACCAGGGCAACACTTTCCAGGAGAAGTTCCCCAAACTGGCAAGAAGGGAAAAAGTCAAAAGAGGTGCAAAGTGTGCTATAAGAGGGGGATAAGGAAGGACACAACATACCAATGCGACACGTGTCCCGAAAAACCAGGGCTCTGTATGAAAGATTGTTTTAAAATGTACCATACATCCCTTGATTTTTAATTTACCCTGATGCACTCCGCACAGCTTATCCCCCTCATCTTTCCCTTTTGAGCCCTGCCATGTGCCCAAGCAGCAAATAACAGCCACATGTAGGGTATTGCCGTACCCGGGAGAACCCACATTACAATTTATGGGGTGTATGTCTCCGGTGGCACATGCTGGGCACAATATATCGGACACTGAAATGGCATATATGTATAGGAAATTGCAAATCTCACTTTGCACCATCTACTGCGCATTACCTTTTACACAATAACTGTTGGGTCAAAATGCTCACTACACTCTAGATGAATGTCTTAAGGGGTGTAGTTTTTAAAATGGGTTCACTTCTCGGGGGTTTCAACTGTACTGGTACCTCAGGGGTTCTGCCTACATGACTTAGCACCAGAAAAGCTCCAGTAGGCTAAATGGTGGTCCTTCCCTTCTGAGCCCTGTCGTGTGCCCAGGCAGCTAATAACAGCCACATGTAGGGTATTGCCGTACCCGGGAGAACCCACATTACAATTTATGGGGTGTATGTCTCCAGTGGCACATGCTGGGCACAATATATCAGACACTGAAATGGCATATATGCATAGGAAATTGCAAATCTCACTTTGCACCATCTGCTGCGCATTACCTTTTACACAATAACTGTGGGGTCAAAATGCTCACTACACCACTAGATGAATGTCTTAAGGGGTGTAGTTTTTAAAATGGGGTCACTTCTCGGGGGTTTCAACTGTACTGGTACCTCAGGGGTTCTGCCTACATGACTTAGCACCAGAAAAGCTCCAGTAGGCTAAATGGTGGTCCTTCCCTTCTGAGCCCTGTCGTGTGCCCAGGCAGCTAATAACAGCCACATGTAGGGTATTGCCGTACCCGGGAGAACCCACATTACAATTTATGGGGTGTATGTCTCCAGTGGCACATGCTGGGCACAATATATCAGACACTGAAATGGCATATATGCATAGGAAATTGCAAATCTCACTTTGCACCATCTGCTGCGCATTACCTTTTACACAATAACTGTGGGGTCAAAATGCTCACTACACCACTAGATGAATGTCTTAAGGGGTGTAGTTTTTAAAATGGGGTCACTTCTCGGGGGTTTCAACTGTACTGGTACCTCAGGGGTTCTGCCTACATGACTTAGCACCAGAAAAGCTCCAGTAGGCTAAATGGTGGTCCTTCCCTTCTGAGCCCTGTCGTGTGCCCAGGCAGCTAATAACAGCCACATGTAGGGTATTGCCGTACCCGGGAGAACCCACATTACAATTTATGGGGTGTATGTCTCCAGTGGCACATGCTGGGCACAATATATCAGACACTGAAATGGCATATATGCATAGGAAATTGCAAATCTCACTTTGCACCATCTGCTGCGCATTACCTTTTACACAATAACTGTGGGGTCAAAATGCTCACTACACCACTAGATGAATGTCTTAAGGGGTGTAGTTTTTAAAATGGGGTCACTTCTCGGGGGTTTCAACTGTACTGGTACCTCAGGGGTTCTGCCTACATGACTTAGCACCAGAAAAGCTCCAGTAGGCTAAATGGTGGTCCTTCCCTTCTGAGCCCTGTCGTGTGCCCAGGCAGCTAATAACAGCCACATGTAGGGTATTGCCGTACCCGGGAGAACCCACATTACAATTTATGGGGTGTATGTCTCCAGTGGCACATGCTGGGCACAATATATCAGACACTGAAATGGCATATATGCATAGGAAATTGCAAATCTCACTTTGCACCATCTGCTGTGCATTACCTTTTACACAATAACTGTGGGGTCAAAATGCTCACTACACCACTAGATGAATGTCTTAAGGGGTGTAGTTTTTAAAATGGGGTCACTTCTCGGGGGTTTCAACTGTACTGGTACCTCAGGGGTTCTGCCTACATGACTTAGCACCAGAAAAGCTCCAGTAGGCTAAATGGTGGTCCTTCCCTTCTGAGCCCTGTCGTGTGCCCAGGCAGCTAATAACAGCCACATGTAGGGTATTGCCGTACCCGGGAGAACCCACATTACAATTTATGGGGTGTATGTCTCCAGTGGCACATGCTGGGCACAATATATCAGACACTGAAATGGCATATATGCATAGGAAATTGCAAATCTCACTTTGCACCATCTGCTGCGCATTACCTTTTACACAATAACTGTGGGGTCAAAATGCTCACTACACCACTAGATGAATGTCTTAAGGGGTGTAGTTTTTAAAATGGGGTCACTTCTCGGGGGTTTCAACTGTACTGGTACCTCAGGGGTTCTGCCTACATGACTTAGCACCAGAAAAGCTCCAGTAGGCTAAATGGTGGTCCTTCCCTTCTGAGCCCTGTCGTGTGCCCAGGCAGCTAATAACAGCCACATGTAGGGTATTGCCGTACCCGGGAGAACCCACATTACAATTTATGGGGTGTATGTCTCCAGTGGCACATGCTGGGCACAATATATCAGACACTGAAATGGCATATATGCATAGGAAATTGCAAATCTCACTTTGCACCATCTGCTGCGCATTACCTTTTACACAATAACTGTGGGGTCAAAATGCTCACTACACCACTAGATGAATGTCTTAAGGGGTGTAGTTTTTAAAATGGGGTCACTTCTCGGGGGTTTCAACTGTACTGGTACCTCAGGGGTTCTGCCTACATGACTTAGCACCAGAAAAGCTCCAGTAGGCTAAATGGTGGTCCTTCCCTTCTGAGCCCTGTCGTGTGCCCAGGCAGCTAATAACAGCCACATGTAGGGTATTGCCGTACCCGGGAGAACCCACATTACAATTTATGGGGTGTATGTCTCCAGTGGCACATGCTGGGCACAATATATCAGACACTGAAATGGCATATATGCATAGGAAATTGCAAATCTCACTTTGCACCATCTGCTGCGCATTACCTTTTACACAATAACTGTGGGGTCAAAATGCTCACTACACCACTAGATGAATGTCTTAAGGGGTGTAGTTTTTAAAATGGGGTCACTTCTCGGGGGTTTCAACTGTACTGGTACCTCAGGGGTTCTGCCTACATGACTTAGCACCAGAAAAGCTCCAGTAGGCTAAATGGTGGTCCTTCCCTTCTGAGCCCTGTCGTGTGCCCAGGCAGCTAATAACAGCCACATGTAGGGTATTGCCGTACCCGGGAGAACCCACATTACAATTTATGGGGTGTATGTCTCCAGTGGCACATGCTGGGCACAATATATCAGACACTGAAATGGCATATATGCATAGGAAATTGCAAATCTCACTTTGCACCATCTGCTGCGCATTACCTTTTACACAATAACTGTGGGGTCAAAATGCTCACTACACCACTAGATGAATGTCTTAAGGGGTGTAGTTTTTAAAATGGGGTCACTTCTCGGGGGTTTCAACTGTACTGGTACCTCAGGGGTTCTGCCTACATGACTTAGCACCAGAAAAGCTCCAGTAGGCTAAATGGTGGTCCTTCCCTTCTGAGCCCTGTCGTGTGCCCAGGCAGCTAATAACAGCCACATGTAGGGTATTGCCGTACCCGGGAGAACCCACATTACAATTTATGGGGTGTATGTCTCCAGTGGCACATGCTGGGCACAATATATCAGACACTGAAATGGCATATATGCATAGGAAATTGCAAATCTCACTTTGCACCATCTGCTGCGCATTACCTTTTACACAATAACTGTGGGGTCAAAATGCTCACTACACCACTAGATGAATGTCTTAAGGGGTGTAGTTTTTAAAATGGGGTCACTTCTCGGGGGTTTCAACTGTACTGGTACCTCAGGGGTTCTGCCTACATGACTTAGCACCAGAAAAGCTCCAGTAGGCTAAATGGTGGTCCTTCCCTTCTGAGCCCTGTCGTGTGCCCAGGCAGCTAATAACAGCCACATGTAGGGTATTGCCGTACCCGGGAGAACCCACATTACAATTTATGGGGTGTATGTCTCCAGTGGCACATGCTGGGCACAATATATCAGACACTGAAATGGCATATATGCATAGGAAATTGCAAATCTCACTTTGCACCATCTGCTGCGCATTACCTTTTACACAATAACTGTGGGGTCAAAATGCTCACTACACCACTAGATGAATGTCTTAAGGGGTGTAGTTTTTAAAATGGGGTCACTTCTCGGGGGTTTTAACTGTACTGGTACCTCAGGGGCTTCTGCCTACATGACTTAGCACAAGAAAAGCTCCAGTAGGCCAAATGGTGGTCCTTTCCTTCTGAGTCCTGCCATGGGCCCAAACATCAGTTTATCACCACAAATGGGGTATTGCCGCACTCAGGACAAATTGGGCAACAAAATGGGGTGTTTTATTCCTTGTGAAAATAAGAAATTTTGAACAAAAATTACATCTTAATGGAAAAAAATATCATTTTTTTAATTCACAGCCCAATTCAAATAGGTGCTGTGAAAAAACGGTGTGGTCAAAATGATAACAACAACCATAAATGAATTCCTTGAGGGGTCTAGTTTCCAAAATGGGGTCACTTCTGGTGGGTTTCCATTGCTTTCATACCTCTGGGGCTCTGCAAATGCGACATGGAACCCGAAAACCAATCCAGCAAAATCTGGACTCCAACAAACACATAGCGCTCCTTTCCTTCTGAGTCCTCCCATGGGCCCAAACGGCAGTTTATCACCACAAATGGGGTATTGCCGCACTAAGGACAAATTGGGCAACAAAATGGGGTGTTTTATTCCTTGTGAAAATAAGAAATTTTGAACAAAAATTACATCTTAATGGAAAAAATATCATTTTTTTAATTTCACAGCCCAATTCAAATAGGTGCTGTGAAAAAACGGTGTGGTCAAAATGATAACAACAACCATAAATGAATTCCTTGAGGGGTCTAATTTCCAAAATGGGGTCACTTCTGGTGGGTTTCCATTGCTTTCATACCTCAACACCTCTTCAAACCTGGCATGCTGCCTAAAATATATTCTAATAAAAAAGAGGCCTCAAAATGCACTAGGTGCTCCTTTGTTTCTGAGGCTTGTGTTTTATTCCACGAGCGCACTAGAGCCACATGTGGGACATTTCTAAAAACTGCAGAATCTGGACAATACATATTTAGTAGTATTTCTCTGGTAAAATCTTCTGTGTTACAGAAAAAAATGGAATAATATTGAAATTCAGCAAGAAAAATGAAATTTGCAAATTTCACCTCCACATTGCTTTAATTCCTGTGAAATGCCTGAAGGGTTAAAAAACTTTCTAAATGCTGTTTTGAATACTTTGAGGGGTCTAGTTTTTAAAATGGGGTGTTTTATGGGGGTTTCTAATACATAGGCCCCTCAAAGCCACTTCAGAACTCAAGAGGTACCTTAAAAAAAAGGCTTTTGAAATTTTCTTAAAAATATGAGAAATTGCTGTTTATGTTCTAAGCCTTGTAACGTCCAAGAAAAATAAAAGAATGTTAAAAAAACGATGCCAATCTAAAGTAGACATATGGGAAATGTGAACTAGTAACTATTTTGGGTGGTATAACCGTCTGTTTTACAAGCAGATGCATTTAAATTCTGAAAAATGCAATTTTTTCAAAATTTTCTCTAAATTTTGCAATTTTTCACCAATAAACACTGAATATATCGACCAAATTTTACCACGAACATGAAGCCCAAAGTGTCACGAGAAAACAATCTCAGAATCGCTTGGATAGGTTTAAGCATTCCGACGTTATTACCACATAAAGTGAAATATGTCAGATTTGAAAAATGGGCTCTGAGCCTTAAGGCCCAAACTAGGCTGCGTCCTTAAGGGGTTAATAATAGTAGAAAAAAATACACATTGCAGCTAATATATAAAAATATAAAGTGCAGGAAATAATAACATATATAACACTATAATGACATTTATAGCACTCTAAAAAATGTAATATTTTCTTTCAAGTTTGCAGCTGAACTCCTTATTGTAAGCTCTCGTAACCAGTCGCCAGAGACGAGTCAGATGACTGTTGCCGCTACATGGAAACTATTTTTGATAATTTTTAGCATGTCTACCACAAAGGCAAACCATGAAACTGATAAGATTCCCGTCACACAGTCATAGCGATTGCTGGCAGAGCTCACGGCATGCAAATGTGTACCATAGTAGCTGTAAAACATACAGTACACAGTTATCTCCCCCTAGTGGTTGCTGCATGCATACAGAATTTTAAATTAATTCTATGGCTGTGCGAATAGAAGCAGGGGATTTGGAGCTTTATTTCGTAAAAAACTGAGCTTCAATCCTTGTAAAGATATATTATGAAATTATTATTAGTGGACATTATCCCTTTAAGGTCCAGGCCATTTTAACTTTTTAATTTTTGTTTTTTCCTCTCTGCTTCTAAGAGCCATAACCTTTTTATTTTGTCCATCGGCATAGCCGTATGAGGGATTTGTTCTATTTGTAATGTCGTTGTTTAATGTACCATATAATGTACTGAAAAACTTTTCAAAATTATTTTGTATGGTGGAATGGGAAAAAAACAGCCATTCTCCTGTTGATTTTTGGGTTTAGAATTTACGACTTCGGCCATGCAGTAAAAATGACATGTTAAATCTATTTAGCGGGTCATCACATTTACAGCGATATAAAAAATTTTTTTATGTTTTGCTATTTTTGCAAAATATAAACTATTTGTTAAAAAAAATAGTTTTGTGTCGCCATAGTCTGAGACCCATAACTTTTTATTTTTCTATCAATAGAGCGGTGTTAGGGCTTGTTCTTATGCGGGGCGACCTTTCGTTTTTCTTGGTGCCATAGGTACTATACAACTGACAGCCTGGAGCCGGCTCCATACTCCCCCCTCCTATGACGTATGGTGCGAAACGGGGTTAAACTTAATAATAAAAAAAAAGTATTACATTTGAGGGTTGGGGCCTATTCTGGAATTACAATAAAAATGGAAGCCCCAGATACGTTGCATGATGAAAAGCAACGTCACCAGACGGAACCCATCATGGTTTCCATCATTTTGCTGGATAAAATAGTGCTCCATGCCAGCAAAAATGACAGAATCTGTGATGGAGGCTCCTACCGGAGGTATATACCAGAGAAATAGGCACATTGATAAATCCTTTGTAAGAGAACCAAGAGAGGGACTCCATGATAATCATATCACACTTGACAGTTAGCTGTTGGACTTGTTGGTGTACCCTCATGGGGGGAACCCATGGTTCAACCTTACAGCCCATTGAAATGTATTAATATTACGCAACGGTGCAATGGTATTTTGCTTCCAGTACAACGATTGCAGAGAATCAGATAGTGCCAGGTTCCCTGTGAGTCATTTGAGAGTGTCTAGTTATTGGGATACACAGAATAACCGCTCCAGTCTTTTATACAGGGTTGTCAGGCAGTACTTCCCTAGCAACCAGTCTGTCTCAGATTACGTAGGTCATCAGCCTAAGGCCGGGTTCCCACAGGTCGGATATGCTGCCTAAAAACTGTGCAGCGTATCCGACCTGGAATTCCGTCCTAAAAAAACGCAACACATTGTGGTACGTTTTGTCGGAAGGTTTTTTCGCTGTGGAAAGCAGCGGTAAAAAACACTCATACTTACCTAGGCCGTTGTTATTGTGACGTGTCCCTCCTGTGCAGTCCGGTCCGGCCTCCCTGGATGACAATGCGGCCCATGTGACCGCTGCAGCCCGTGATTGGCTGCAGCCAGGGTCACATGGGATGTAACATCATCCCAGGAGGCCAGCCCTCTGACATCACCCAGGCCGGCCTCCTGAGATGACATTTCATCCCACGTGACCGCCGCTACAGCCTGTAATTGGCTGCAGCGATCACATGGGATGCAATATCATACCAGGAGGTCGGACTGGATGAAGAAACACAGGCTTCTGGGTAAGTATGTTTTTTTTCTCTTTTTCCATATTTGTGAAACGGAAAATCTACTAAAACGCAGCATAAATTGACATGCTGCAGATTTAAATCCCTCACCGCAGGTCAATTTATTAACCTATACGCTGCGGTTTTTTTCCGCAGCATGGGCATGAGATTTTCTAAATCTCATTCACTTTGCTGCTACTGTAAATGGTGTGGAATTTTCGCACAGAATTTTGCGTTTGTGCTACCTGGGAACCCGGCCTAAGGCTGCATGGGCACAAAGCTATGGGCTCAGACTTGTCAAGGAGTCTTGGCAGTGATGAAAACACTCCTTTCCCTATCACTTCCTGACATATTAATCAGGTAAAAATAAATGGAAATCTGCAAAATATTTTTTTTAAAAATCAAATCGTATGTACATGAGTCACAAATGAGATTTAATCTCTTTCATCAAAAACAAATAAAAAATCTTATACAATGGAAAGTTATAAATAAGTAGCTGTCTCATTTCCAGCACAGATGACGCTTTGTTTGATATTACAGATGTTTTCCTTATTAATGTAATAGTTTTTCCTACTGAGCCTCAACAATGTTCAGCAAAAATCTATTAAAAGTATCAAATCATATAATGTGTTATCCTTATCACAGGATTTTATAGAATATCAGGAGTTGTTTTTTTTTAGCACTTTGAGACAGAATTCTCTGGAATTTTGCTTAGTAAATCTCCCCCAGTGTATCAGTTTATCATGGAGTGTTTCTTTAAATATAATAACTATAAATATATGCATCAGTATCAATATACCATAAGTACGATTTGTAATAATGCTAGGATATGCCCTAAATTACTGATCGGTGGGGGTCTAAAAACCCTTTTGACACCCAAACTACAGCCACTGCACCCGTAATGCTGTGCTGGTACTGCAATTAATCTGCACTTTGCTGAGGCCTCTTTGTTGTAGGGATCGGTGAGGGTCCCTGCAATCAAACCAACACTGATCAGTCGGATATGGTATATGAGAAAATCCCAGGTAGGGTTTACATTTTGTAGGGGCTGGATGTGGCTCAAGATGTTTCTCTCTATAGCCCATGACAGGAGTCCTGTGTCATTATGCACAGTCTATGTGCCCTGTATTGTCTTTTAATTCTAGACAATCGAGGCGCAAAGAGTGCCCTTGATATAGCGGTACTAAAATTAAGTATATATGGTAATGTGTGGCACCTGTAGTACTGCGGGTCCAGGTGTGACTGCTACCTCTGCACTCCTTAGAGCTACGACTTTGCCCCACCTCCATGTATAATACCACAGGGCAGTGAAGCAAAGTACTGTACGCCATTGTGATGAAGCTACCTTGCATTTCACCTGTTTGCAGACAGATTGGAGGCAATGCTTTGACTTCAACAGAATGCACTGTTTCTGTGTGGTGATATTGCCATCTAGCTTTAGCCCTGTCCTTAGGACCAGAATGGAAAAAGAGAAATCCTTTAAAGCGTACCCAATTTTTCAGGTGACATTCCGAAAAAGCTGTAATATATGTCTACATGCGGAATAACACTATTTCTGGTTATAAGATACTTGTAGTCTGCATTATTTAGCAGTTTTTCCCTCTGCAGGCTGTATAAAATTATTCTCAGCTGTCTCTGAGCTAGTGGGAGAAGCCTAACTGCTATCATGTCTCCTATACACTGCACACATAGAAGAGGAGAATCCTGCTCTTCTATCTTCATCTATTACATATATAGCAGCATGGATGAGATTATACAGCAGTAATGAGCAGTGGAGCTGAGAATCCAGCTCTGGGGTGTGATTTAAATTTTATCAGCAGCGTCTCTGTGTCTTTCTCACTTGCTGCTGCTTCCTCCCTCTGCTCCCCCTCCCTTCTCCATAGACTTCTATGCAGCATATTTGCTGCTGACTCACTCTCTACTTGTTCCCTTCTTCTCCCCCTCCCTCCCCTCTCCATAGACTTGAATAGCAGGCAGTGAAGAGAAACATCCCCACCTTCTGCAGCCTGTCTGTAACCAGAGACGGACTTCGCTTGACAATAGGGGTGAACAGCAGATTACAGGAACGGAGACACTTAGTGACAGTAACTTCACACAGAATTTGCATGGATAAAACACTACATAATTTTAAATTACAAAGTTGTTCTATATCATGAAAACTATTCGATTAGAATAAGTTATTTGAAAAGTTAGTGTCTATTTAAATTACAAATTTGGGTGGAGGGGCAGTCCCGAACATGATGGTGTGTACTTTTCAAATGAAGTCGTACCACTCAAGTGACACCCCAAATTCACCCATCGGTATGTCACATAGCCAGGAAGCATGAAGAGCGTTAGTAAAATGCTGGTCCAGTTCAAGTGAGGGGATTCTGGTACTTCTCTTATGGGGGTCACTATAGAAGGTAGAAAAATCGGGGCACTCACCGTTTGCGGCAATAAAACTTCTATATTATTCAAGATCTTGGTCTGTAAGGTGTAGAATGATCCCTACATAATATCCTTTATAATTAAAGTAGCAAAAAAGGTACACAATATTAAACAACAAGTTATACATTGTAACCAAAATATGCTGCGCTCATCACATAAAAGAAAATCGAACAAAATTTATATTAGGAAGAAACTAATATCGTTACTGACATTGGGGTCACTGAAGCTGGTATTGCCAGGGGCAATCTGGGGGAACTATAGCTGGCACTTGTGAAGACAGCAGCTAAAATTTAGGAGGTTGGCACTTACTAGATCTCTGGGGCTGGCACGAAAGGGGCACTGTGGCTTGCTCTCTTATGGGGCACTATGCGAAAACTTAAAAAGGATATGTTAAAAGAGCTATAATATTTTTATTCAAATAAAGTTAATGTGTCTGAGAACTATTTGTACTCTACTGTTACTAATTTACCTACAGTTATTGGTCATTATCTCAAACGTTTTACTTTGGCCCCTTCATGTACTATCATCCGGTGACACTAACTCTCAGACCAAAACAGGTTTTGCCCTTATTCTGTAGGTAATGTAGGTCTAGATAAAAAGTGCAGAAGATTTTGCATTGCCCTTTGTCAGTCTATCGATTTCCCTAGACATTAATTAAACTGAAAGCTATTCCCTAAAGCAAAACAGTTAACTTCGTACTGAGGAGATAAGGTTTCCAGGGTGATCCATCTACACTACATCCTATAACCGCACTATAATAATACTGTGTGCAAAATACTATGCGCAGTTTGGTCACGGCATATGGAGAATGGTGAGGAGACGGAGGTGAAGGCAGACCGGCTGCGACTGCTTGTGGGCGCATAGAAGGGGAAGTTTAAATGCAGAAGTCTTAAAGTAGGTATTACCATTATGTCTAGTGGTTAGGAATGTGGGGAGTAATATGCACAGAGAATTTGTTAGCTGCCTTTAGTATTTATGATGTCTCTACTATGAGTTGTTTGGGGATTGACACGTACTAAAGACTATAGGGTAGATTTATCAAAACTGGCGCAACCAATTAGATTGCTTGTTACATTTTCAAAAAGGTTTTCCTAAAAATGAGAGCTAGAACCTGATTGGTTTCTATGGACAACTCCTCCACTTATCCTTTATAATAGTTTTGGTAAATCTCAACCTACAGTATATGTGTTTGTTACACAATATTTCCCCCAAACCAACCCCTCACCCCTCGTGTAAATAAGAATTAATAACCACTCACAACAAACATCTTGTCGTTGCGTTTCTGCACGAGTAGAAAATAGGATACAAAAGCTACGCTGCAGAAAACGCAACATAAATGAGGTGAGTAAATCCAGCCTTAGTGGACATGGATT
The DNA here is from genome assembly GCF_050947455.1 of Rhinoderma darwinii. Lineage (NCBI taxonomy): Eukaryota > Metazoa > Chordata > Amphibia > Anura > Rhinodermatidae > Rhinoderma > Rhinoderma darwinii. The sequence continues at coordinate 28,483,172 of NC_134692.1, forward strand.
AATGCTCCTGATGGGACAACCCAACCTATTTGCTGCTAGACATACACAAGAGAGCCTTGTGTTCACACTGAATTTTTTGGCACTGAATTTTTTGGCGCTGATTTTGAAACGGAAACCGGCAAAAAATGGCTGAAATCGCCCCCCATTGATTTACGAGCGTTTTTCGCTGAATTTTCTGCTCACTGTCCTCAATGGCCATGGGGGAAAAACGCAGCGAAAAAGCGCAGGCAGGTCAAAATCTGCCTCAAAATTCCTGAAGGAAGTTTGAGGCAGATATTTTATGCCAGCAAAAAACTCCTTAGACGCACAACACCTAAAAATAAAAGTTCAAGGTGTGAAAAGTCCACACATGCCACTTATGCCTATGTGTACATGCACATATATTCACAAAATCACCAAAGTGAACAGACAAAAAGCTCCATAATCCAGATGCCAGTAAACATTTGAGTCACCAAATGGTCTCATAAGGTGCAGGCGGTGATTAGAAAAAAAAAAGACCCCCTATGTAACAATCAAAGAGCACGAAATCTGATTGGTCTGGAATTTTTTTCTTTCCGTCAGAGGTATATGGGATGTTGCCTGAACTCCCCCCTGAACCCCACTCAGGCAGAACTCTACCTTAAGCGCTGTGCCCGGAGAAGTTCATGACATCACTGTCCATATGTGACATTGATGCCGGCCAGAGGGTCAGAAGCGCTCTGGTAAAGCGGCCCTGGGAAAGCTCCTGATGTTGCTGTCCATATATGGACAGTGATGTCAGAAGCTTTGCAATGCTGGAGTCTCCGGCTAGAGCGTCGGGAGCACTCTGGTCGGGGACTCCGGTCCCGAGAATGCTCCCGACATATACATTTAACGAAGGCCTATAACGGATTCTTTACAACAGCATCCGCCACCCATAGACCCCCATGTTATACCCGTGCAGTATACTTTTTTGGCAGGATCAGGCATGATGGAAAAGTGTAGTGTACTACACTATTCCGTCTTTCACAAAATAGGTATACTGATATATACCAGCCTAAAGTTCATGTATGAAACATTCCTTGGGTCACTGGAAGACTGCAAAGGATTAGAGACGGCAGTGACAGGCTGTATTCTACCTTCCTGCTCTCAATTGCAGCTCCCACCCTCTCCTCTACACAGACACAGAACCAGAAACTAAAGGTCCTGTTCCCCAAAATCCAACGAGCACCACTCCTCGAATATTGCAGCTTGAGCTTTGACACTATCATTTAAAAAGTAAGATTTTGGACTTTAAAATTATATCAAGAGAATTTAAAACAAATCTAGTTGCGAGAATCGTTTAAAGTTATGGCGAATTACATAGATCCTTGGCCGTAAAAGGGTTAATAAATGATATTGGAAAAAAACATAATTTTCATTATTGCTGCTGGATTCTCAAAAAAATAAATAAATCCTGAGGTATATAGGAAAGTTCTACTCCTGCCAAGTGTTTAATACAACTCTTAAGAGGTAATAATTTCTCAGCTGTCCTTTAAGCAAACGTTATTGCATTCCAACTCCTGCAAGTGCCTGACCCGTGTAAGGACACATTCCGCTCTGAGGCATTCCAGAAATATATTTCTGCAATTTCAAATTGTGTAGAAAAATAAAAACACATTAAAAATGACTCTTGTAATTAATACTAATACAATGATGAATTCTATATTATTGTATTTTATGCCAAATTACTTTGTTTACCCGAAAAGTGAATATCTACTTTTAACACCATGTGTCCAATATTCTATGCTAATTAATGTCTTAATATTTCTTTGCAGTGGATCGGTCCAATATTCTATGCTAATTAATGTCTTAATATTTCTTTGCAGTGGATCGTGGTTCCACTTTTCTATTACAATCCCTATCTTAGACATGGTGCTAAATTACAATATCCTGGTTGCCTGCAGCCGCCACTAGGGGGAGCCTGGGAGCTTACTGCATACTGTTTTAATATTGAGTTCAATTTATAAATATATTCAGTAAAGCTCCCAAACTCCATCCAGTGGTGGTTGCTGAAAACAAAATAGTGTTCAAAGGTGGACATTCACTTTAATCTCTTCATGACCAGATCAGATTCGGCCTTCTGTACACAAATATTATTTTTTTTGTTTTTGCCTTCCCACATTCTGATCATCATAACTTTTTCATTTTTCTTTGACATTGCTGTATGAGGGCTTATTGTTTGCAGGACAATCTACTAGGGACCCATTGTGGTGTACACCATTTGTTAGCTTTTATTTTTTTGGAATTTATAATAGGGAAATGCAGAAACAAAATAAAAATTTTGGTCTAGTTTTTGTTTTGTTTTTTTATGTTTTACTGATCATCTTAAAAAGTGTTATATATGTATTGTACAGATCATAAGGGTAATGCGTAATTTTGTATAAAAAAATTGTCTTAATGCCCAAAAAAAATATATATATATTTTTTTACCGTTATTTTACAATTTATTTTTGTTCCATAAAAGGATTTTTTATTGCTTTTTTTTTAACTTTGTAATATACTAGCATATACATTCCAGTATATTACCCTGTGTATACTAAATATACCTGTAGTTGCTAGGTAATTCATAAGGATGCCCTAGCAACTGTTCGTAGTAAAAGACAGCCCTTCAACGGGCAAATATTTCATCTCAGGGTATCCCCTGTGATGCTTATAAAGGAGTACCCCGTTTGTATTCCCTTCTCTATTCCGCTGTCGGCATAGCACGGGTTTCTCTATTCTCCGCTGTGGAAGTCCAGCTGTACCCCTGCTTTACAATTTCTGTGCCCAGACGATCTCCGCGTTATCATAGTATAACACTGTTGGGGAACTTCATTTAGCTGGCACCGTACTATTACGGCACTAAGTGCTGACAGTTAGGTGCTGCTATGCTTCGTTTTTATTCCTCATTATATTTATGTGATTTTATTATTTTAAATACTTTTGTTTTATAAAATGAAGCTAATTTGGTTGAAACTATTCAGGAGGTTTACTATTAATTTTAATAATCAGGGACCGTGAACAGACTTTTATTCACTGAAACCAATTAACATGACCTAGTGAATTTAGGATCAGTAATTGTCTCAACTGGCAGAACTTCAGACTGCTATAGTACTCTGCTTCCTGTCACATAATCATAATATTTGCCTGCAGTCGCCACTAGGGGGAGCTCCCTGCGTAAAGAATTCTACAGCTCCCATTGAGTGTATAAATCCATAAGAAGTTAGCTCCCCCTAGTGGTGGCTGCTGGCAGCCAGAATTTTATTTATTTATCTCTATGACTGAATATGAAAAGAAGAAGGACAATAAGAGCTCTATGTGTAAAAAAATGCAGCTCCAACAGCTATAAAGATATAAATTGAAATTATGGTGAACATTAGCTTTAACAGAAAAACTTAAAAAAATAGCAAATTTGGCAGAGCTGTGAGTGTGTGTGTGTGTGTGTGTGGGGGGAGGTGTTTGGGGGGAGGGGTGGGGGGTGACGACGACTCATTCTTAGCTTTGCTATGGAGCACTATAGCTTCTATGTATGACCATGATTATAATTTATTATAATCGTACATTTCCAAAAGTGAAAAACATGTACATTGCTCTTAAAGCTGTAGGCCTCCAAATATGGGAGACAATGCCAATATTCACCATTGCCTGGTAAATTACTGCAAAATATTAAGAAAAAGGCCTTTTGGACCCTAAACTGTATAAATATCAATGTAAAAAGTAAATTCAGATTTAAATGAAAACAAAATAAGAACATTAAATAATGACTCATAACAAATTAATAACAAAGGTTACAATTCATGGAAATGATAAGGATAAAAATTATGTTTATACTACAAAGGAATGAATAAAAATGGTGCCTGGTCAAACCTTGCTTATTATTGCAGGTCTATTCACAGAGCGGTGTTCATTTCCTCTTCCTGTTGCACTTCCTAAATGTTGCTGGTTGTTGCTGCTTGGAATTTCCTTGCATCCAGCTCATATGTTAAATTCCATGTTGTGGTCCATCTAATGAGTTACCTCTGTAGGCTCATTATTGGCCGATATAGGAGCCAAGATGATGTACAATTAAAGTGACACCATCATCATTATCCCCCTATGCTAAAGGAATTGTCTCTTCATGAAGTTGGCTTAGAGATCAGCTGAATACCATCGGTTTGGCTCCAGAAAACCCTGCGATATCAGCTGTCACCCGCAGGGGAACATACGGCTGTCTTTACTCCCCCCCCCCCCCGCCCCGCAGTGGCTGCTGCAGTGTACATGTGTTATTACATTTCAATAATTCACATGAATAGCCAACCGAGTAATACGTAGGCGGGCCAGGTCATCCACCTTTAAAAATGGGAAATATAGGTGGCTCAAGGTCTGCTCCAGCGACTTATATTCTTCCTCCGGTAGGATGTGAATGAAACGGAGCTCTCTGTTGGCTCCTGCTTCCACCATTCTTTCAAGGTAGTAGATTGTGAACTTTCGTCAGGTACAGTTGTGATACGCAATCCTATAGGTATAATTTTATATAATTCTCTAGGGATTGCATCCCTTACCAGGACTTAAAGGGGTTGCGTGGGAACCAATAATTATTAGCAGTGTACTCACTGCAGTATGTGAGTGCACTCTCTAATTTAAATTCCTGTCCCCTGTCATGCTGATTCTGAGATTTTCATCGATTTTTATAGCGCTGCCGGGGGACCGGAAGTCTAGTTGCACAGCCTTCTTTGATGATGATATGACTCTTCATCATGTGACCGAAGGCTGTGCAACTAGACTTCTGATCAGTGGTATAAAAATGTTTTAAAATCTCAGAATCAGTGCGATGGGGGACCGGAATGTATATTAGAGAGTGCACTCACATACTGCATCGTATAATTTTAGGTCCGACCTAACCCCTTTAATGTTATCTTAATGCTTTATATATAGATTTTAAGGTAGGGGTCAGCGAGGATTGTTGTATGTAGTCCTTCTCTGAATAGACCTCCTGGGCCTCTGATAGCCATGATTCAGTACTGTTTTTATAATGTCAATGCACTAATTGATTTATTTAGGTATTGTGATGCTATATTTAGAAATAGGCTGTTTAATGAAGGCTAACTTTTATTTAGTCTTACAGTACATTTTCAGTGATAGTGTGACAATTTGGTGCAGACGGATTCCTCTATTGATGTTCAGTGATAGATTCAGCTACAGGAGAAGATAGAGAGATTTAGCTAAAATACCTTCAGTATCTTTACAAGCTGCTTGTGTGTCTGTAGCGGTAACTTGCTTGCTCATAAAGTCCTGTGATCACAGCAGCCTCTGACTCAAGCAGTGTGTAGGAGTGTAGTAATTGGAGAGGGGCAAGGAGTGGCAAGTGTAATGTGAGCCAGCGGGCTTGTAGATGCAGTGACCATGACCGGGCTGCAGCTTCACTATATCTGTAATATAGCAGACAATGACAACAACTTCCTGTACATGATTATCTAAGACACGGTTACGTTTGTATTTTCCATTGTAGGTTTACTTTAATATAATAAAATATAAAGGAGTTTTACTTTATTTCAGATGCGTTACTTTGGTATAAATGTGCTGAAGGGACATCCATGAGTGTGGAATTTGAAAAACAGTAAAACATTTCTTTGCCATGACTACATTCTTGTGGATATAAAATGGCCATAATAAACCCTGCTGGCATTATTATTATACCAAGTAGGAGGATGAAGCAGGGCATGACGTTGTCAATGTGGTTCCAGTGATCTGCAGACAGCTTCAAATAGCAGGCGGTAGGAATGATGAAGACAAGGGGAGTTGCACTGAGAACGCCCTGAAAAACAACAAATACATTTCAGATGTAATTGCAATGTTGTTATATAAATGCTAAATATTAAAGATGGTCCCTACCTACATTTTACATACATACATCTAATATAGCGGTGAGAGCAGCGCTACCTACTCTTCTGAAATACCCTGTCGATTTCCAAAATAGAAGAGACCTCACCGGCTCCCTAAAGAGTAGGGTTTTTTTCTGCACCGGGGGCCTCCTCTTATTGCCTGCGCTGAAGATTTATATATATAGTAGAATAAATAGGAGTCTGTAGCGCAAGGTACAGGGAGACAGCACTGAAAGGAACTGCCTGAATGCTTGGATTTCGGGACTATAGATCAGATTTTCTAGAAATACTTAGCTGGAGAACCTCTTCAAGTTGTGAAGTAATTTATACAGAATAATACTATGGCATAAATCACACTATATAATGGAAATAAAAATAGATACATAAACATTTTAGTGTATATAGATCCTATAGAACAGTGTTTCCCAAACTGTGAAAACCTCCGGGGGGGGGGGGGGGGGTCACAATCCACTAACCGATGTCCCCGGGACGCAGATAGGGTTGAATCCAATGCTGGAGAAGGGAGCTGATGGCTCGTTGTGGGAACTGGGACAGGTGAGTAATTATTTTATTATTAGGCGCTATGGGGACATTATACTCTATTGGGGCAGCTGTGGGGGCAGTATACTGTATGGGGGCAGCTATGGGGGCAATATACTGCATGGGGCAGCCATAGGGTCATTATACTGTGTGAGGGCAGCTATTGGGCATTATACTGTGGGGGGGGGCACTAAGGGGTCCTTTTACTGTGTGTGAGCAACTATGGGGGCATTATTATGTGTGGGGGGCAGCTTTAGGGGCATTGTACTGTGTGGGGAGGCACTATTAGGGGCATTATACTGTGTCAGGGCAGCTAACAAAAGTCCCAAACAAAAGTTTGGCCAAAAGTGGGTCAGTTTAAGTTTAGGAACCACTGCTATAGAAGATGATGTCATCATCATATACAGGAGCAATGGTGTCACTACTCGTAACATGATAGGCCCAGGTGTTAGCACTAGGACCCAGGAACAAACTATGCTGCTAAAATTGTATAAATGCTCCTTTTCATACCAGACCTCATATATTATAGTCTTGTATAATTTAAATCCGCTTATTTTTAGTCCCCGGCATGTCCCTAGTAAACTGGCAGCACAGCCAAAAAGTCCTGCATTTACGCTGCCTGTTATATTTAGACAAATACCATATTTATGTGCAATTCTCAAGGGGAGTATTACGCGGGAGGAGAAAGTTCCGGTCTGCAATAACCCTGCGAATACTGAATTACATTTCCTATGTAAGAATGTTTAAACGTGATGGATTTCAGGGTCAAGAGCTGGGGGTCTTCTTTATAATACCATGTAACTATGATCATTGTACAATTATAAACATATAACCTTTGACGACACCTGATGCAATTATACACTTACATTAAGCTCTAATGCCATTCCTAGGCAGTCAGAAAATAAAGATATGATTGTGGTAACAGATACAACCAGCAGCGTGACCGCAAAATGATGAATGGTCGAAAGAGTCCCACTGAAGAAAACATTGGAAATCACCTGGAAAAGACAAAAACACACGTGACTGATCATGCCCCAATAAAAATACCCCATAAAAAAGTCTGTATTCTATTGATGATGTCTAGGAAAGCAGGCATGGGGAATTTCATTTCTCAGGGTCTTCTTTGTCCTATTATTTCAATCATTCTCACGTATAAAAGGAGCGTTTCGCCTAATAGGTAAATATTCGGGAAGTTAAATAATATGTAAGCAAAGTTGAAGCTTTATTACACTTTGAAATAGAGACTTGTTAGGAGAGTGCCATCTACTGTTCATTTCTTAGTACTGATAGAGTCCGGATTTTGTTTTACTAGTGCATCTGGATATACTATAATTCTGCTGCAAAACTTCCATTAAAGGGAATGTGTCGCTAGAAATTTATTTATTTTTATAGTTAAACAATTATTATTTGAGTGATTACACATTGTTTTAATTTTTTTTATTTTTTCACAAGTCAGGAAATATTATAAATTAGATTGTAATTTATAACATTAACATGTGCTGGGCACTAGAGGGAGCAGTTCCCAAAATTGCAGCAAGGTCAATGTGGTAAAGCAACCTCATTGCTTTATGCTGCAAATTTGGGGTAGACACACTCTCTAGTGTCCTCACACAATCCCCTCTCCCTTATTCTGGCTAGTGCCAGGAGAAGGAAGGGTGTTGAATTCTCAAACCTCCTACACTGTGTGCCGCCATTTCTGAGCGACTGCACAGTGTAGGAAGATTAGATACAGTGCTCATATGGCATTGGATGGAGCATGCTGCATATTAATTTGAATGCGGGCCCCACATTAAAAATAAATCTGTGGATAACACCATATCTGATATGGTCATACGAATGGCCTTATCTAAATGAATTAACACTGTATTCAGGATCCGTGTGACATGGATTACAAATACGCTTGTCTTAACGCCATTATTTAAGCATTAATTGAACCTGATACCGCATGTACTAGATTATCAAACGTACTGAATCATCAGACAGTATAAAAAGTATATCACATTGACATGTAGGGTTATAGAAACTGTAAACCGAAAATGAAATACTAACAGAAAACATACTACTGTCCCTTCATTTATTGTTTCAATTTTAGTCAAAAAGTCTAATAATCGTCCAACTTTGCTTATACTTCTGCTTGTGTTCTTGTGTATCCTATTTACCTAGTAGTTCTGTGCCAAAAATACCTGCCGGACTATCAGAATTTCTGAAATATTTAGTGTTAGGAGTAAGGAATTTTGATGTATTTTCGATTTTTATTATATCTCTTGCCACCCCACCTATTTGAACAGATGTATTTACAAGTGGACTTCTATCTATCTATCTATCTATCTATCTATCTATCTATCTATCTATCTATCTATCTATCTATCTATCTATCTATCTATCATCTATCTATCTATCTATCTATCTATCTATCTATCTATCTATCTATCTATCTATCTATCTATCTATCTATCTATCTATCATCTATCTATCTATCTATCTATCTATCTATCTATCTATCTATCTATCTATCTACAGTGATCAAAAAAGTAGGCAGCACACCATCGGATTTAGTGAAAAAGAGGGTACTTTATTAACCCTAAGTGCGACGTTTCAGCTCTATCCACTAGAGCCTTTCTCAAGCCTTTCTCGAGCCTTGAGAAAGGCTCTAGTGGATAGAGCTGAAACGTCGCACTTAGGGTTAATAAAGTACCCTCTTTTTCACTAAATCCGATGGTGTGCTGCCTACTTTTTTGATCACTGTTGATATTGAGAGCTTTGGTCTGCTCTCTGAGGCTTGCACCCACATTATTTGACCGGTGCTGCTGGATCCTTTTTTTGTATCTATCTATCTATCTATCTATCTATCTATCTATCTATCTATCTATCTATCTATCTATCTATCTATCTATCTATCTATCTATCTATCTATCTATCTATCTATCTATCTCATATCTATCTATCTATCTATCTATCTATCTATCTATCTATCTATCTATCTATCTATCTATCTATCTATCTATCTATCTATCTATCTATCTATCTATCTATCTATCTATCTTGTAAAACCTTACCTCTCTGGCAACAAAACATTCCATCGGATATGTCAGAATTATTGTCATTGCATAGCAAAACCTTCCAACAGTGGCCAGGTTATCATCTTTACAGTAATTTTCAAACAAGTCCCCTGCAAAGAAAATATAATTTTTTTAAGAATATGGATGCTCAGTATGACTTATACTTTATTACATGAGTGGTGTTTTAATGGAATATTTTTGGTTCTATCTATCTATCTATCTATCTATCTATCTATCTATCTATCTATCTATCTATCTATCTATCTATCTATCTATCTATCTATCTATCTATCTATCTATCTATCTATCTATCTATCTATCTATCTATTTTACAGAACATACATTTTAGCATCACAGCTTTCAGCTCTTTCTGCTTACAGGGATGGTTAAAAGTGTTAAAAGTTCAGGCCAAAAATTTGAGTTAATAATATCATTTTGCATTGGAAATCGCACATCAGCATCTATTAATTCAATTTTATATGGAAAAGTATTTTCATGTTTTCCATGAAAGGATGCACATTTTTCAGCATTGAGGATTAAGTGACTGTAAAGGAATCTTTGTGCTAGAAAAAGAAAGTTTCCAGTTAATTAAGGCGAATATCCAGTAAGAAGATCAAACATTAAAGAAAAGTGAAATCTAATTCTTCGACTTATTCTAGGTTCTTTGCATCATACAACATGTCATGTGTACATGTGTGTGGATAGATGGATGGATGGATAGATAGATAGATAGATAGATAGATAGATAGATAGATAGATAGATAGATAGATAGATAGATAGATAGATAGATAGATAGATAGATAGATAGATAGATAGATAGATGATAGATAGATAGATAGATAGATAGATAGATAGATAGATAGATAGATAGATAGATAGATAGGTAGATAGATAAAAATACAAAGAAGCAGCCACACAGTCGCCAAAAATGGATGGGTGCAAGCCTACCAGGGTCAGGACCAATAACCCAGACAAATATATTCCAAAATCAGACAGCACTCCAAGGTTTGAAAAAAGTGTGGTACTTTATTTATCCATACATATGAGGTGCATTATACTGTGGTGGTCAGCTACTGGGGCACTATACTGTGGTGGTCATCTATGGGGGCATTATACTTAGTTTAAATAAATTGTAAGATTGGTTAAGTCAACTATACCTGGGGGACAACTCCATGGAGGCTATAGTGATGGCTATATTGGTTGCCACCCAGCTTTTCCAGAAACAGACCACTATGAAATGGGTGAAAAAATTGGTGAACATTTTTTTAAATAAGATTGTTGTTGCTGTTTTTACATCCTTGATCTCTAAATGTAATGTTTTCCCCCCCTTGTCATTACTTTCCCTTTCTGATACTCTTGTCATTTAGAGGGGTGGTTTTATAAAGATATCCCATTTTATAATGAAGCTGGCTCGGTGATCGGCTGATCATTGCCACTCCTGCTTCTAAGACCCACGGCAATCAGCTGACATGGCAGGGGGCTGGCCATAGTTTATATACTGGCCAGGTCTGCCAAAACGAGATCCGCTCATTGTTAGAAGAGGACCCCCTCTATGACATCCATCTTATTGATATAACCCCTATAAGTGCAAGTCCATTTGCACACGAATGAGTGCCACGTGGGCCATTTTTTACAGCATCCGAGTGGCACCCGATCTTTTTCACGGTCCCATTCACTCTCTGATTGGTGGAAAGATAGAACATGTCCTATCTTTCCACGGATCACGGACAGGACTGGGGCAGCACACACGTGTGCAAGAACCCTAAGTTATTTCAGTTTCTGTACATTACCTTGTGTGAATCCTGTAAAAGACACATATCCAAAAACTGAATACTGGACGCTGATAATTAATGAGATCATCATTGACACATGGGTAATATTGGACCAATTTCTGACTGTTCCTTTTTCAAGAGAGCCATAAATTAAAAAACAGGCATGGTGGCACATAAACACTGAAAAGGAAGAAAATGAGAAGTCATTGATTCATCCCAGTTCTCAGAATTTCTAACATACAACCAAAAAAACAACACAAAAGAAAATATATTATTATGATGATTATTCTTCTTATTTTTATGAGAATAATTATTATTGAAGAGGTTGTACAGGAGTAGAAATAAGTATAGATTTTTTTTTTCTAGGAACAGCGCCACTCTTCTCTATAGGTTATATCTGGTATTGCAGCTCAGCCCCATTATTTTTGTAATACGACGCTGCACATAGGCATCATACAGCAGCACACATAGTGGCTACAGCTCTATAGCGACACCGTGTAACTCTGACATGAGAACTTAGTGTCATAAGAAGTGATAGACCCTAACCATGAGGACAATTTACACAATAGATATTTACCAAAAGACATGACTCCAACTGCTTGTATTGCATTCCGGTTTGCAAATACCCAGGCTCCATCAGTATGGGGTCTATAATACAAGCATTAGGTTAATATACGGTGATGGTTCACAGACTTGAGCAAATAATGTTAAAATAATTTCACACAAAGGATAAAATGTGACACATTCTACTTTTCACATCGGCTAGACTATTCCTTTTTAGTTGGGGTCTCATCCCAACGCTGGAACCCGGAACATACATGACCTCCTATCGCAGCTACATATAAGAGAGGTGGCCGCACATGCAAGTGGCCCTGTACATTGAAGTCTATAAGAGGTATTGAAATTGCCGAGCCAGTGACTCTCTTAGACTTCAGAAGAGAGCCACACATGCTTCTCCACCTCTTCTTTGCTGGATAGAATTGCTTAATGGCCTTTAGAAGATCCCCACTTTCATAAGAGGTAGGGGTGCCCAGTGTGTACACTGCTCATATATAAAGTTAAAAAATGCTGAGCCCCGTAGAAAAGGGCCACACCCTTTAAATTTTGGGGCCCTTCAAGGAGGGAGGATGGTAGAGACTCCCTAGTTTCCCATGGTGGTGGAGACCCCAGGGCATGTGTCCTATGTACCCTCTCAATAATCTGGCTGTGATGATAGTAGGTCTGATTGCAGTGGCCGCTTGGCGTATGTGCCGGAAAACCACCTGGTGCATACATCAAACGTATACTTAGGCCCCGAAGTATCTGGCGGAGGCCAAAAGAGTATCCAATCTCCAACTGGTATACGCTGGTAAACCTTCTTTTCAACTGTACAGAATTGCGCACTCTGCCGTGCTATTCCATGCAGAGGCATCCTGCAAAAATTACGTATTCCGTGCGGTTAACATTATTGAAGTTCTAAATAACTTAAATAACTTAAGTTATGGGTTTCTATAAGTTGTTTTTTTTTACCATGGAAGTCTGTGGGCGGTCGGAAGCCACTGTATACCTTCCAGTGGCATCCATTGGAGGCATCCGTCAGAGTCGAAGCCACTCCTAACATATTCCTCATGCGTACAAGCGCAGTGTGAATAGACCCTTATAACACCTCACTCACTACAATTACTTGACTTTATTCATACGTCATACTATTTATGACATATATATAGTTATAGATAGATGGATATAGATAGATATATATTGACACACACAATTGGAGAGCCTTTTATGTGAAAAATAAAAAATAAAGAAAGCCTAGGAGAAAATCATTCCTTATCGTGCATTTCCTTGAATTTCCCACTCACAGCCCACGCAGGCAAAACGTTCTGCACTTTGATTCCCAAGCTTCATTTTCAGGGCCGGTTTTTCCCACACTAAGTCAGTTATTTGCTTTTACCGCAGTTGTTTACACAGCTATTCTATCAGCCGAATGCACGGGCTACAAATCCACAAATCAAAGAGAATTTGCTGATATGGAAAAGCTCTGACTGTTTTTTATTAATAACTAAGTGGGTTCTTAAAGGGCCAGTACAGTAATTATTTTAAATTGTTTTGCTGTATTGAGACATTTTAAATTATCCTTATCATTATTTATGTTTAATAAACAGATTGAAAGAATAGGCCTTAAAGTTTGTTGTGTATAGAGAAGGATCGCAGGTCATATGTTCAGTCATATGGAGGCAAAAAAATGCTGCTGATTAACTTTTGTTAGCGAGTAGCAATAGATGCAGATCTTTCCTGTTTTTTAAATAGAGTCTGTCCCCAGAAATTGGCCTATCAAAGCAGCAGCACAGTAATATAGTGTAGCCTCACCTGAATATATCGCTGGTTTCATTGCAGCAATAATAACTTTATTCTTCATATGCAAATTAGCTTTTTGGAGCAACGAGGGCGTCACCGTGGCATCAAACTGTTCTACCTTCTCTCCCCAGTCCATCCCCCACTCCCTTCCTTCTTTCTTTGATAGGCAGTGCCAATGGCAGTATCCTTCTGAACGTGCCCGCGTCTCGGCTTCCGAATCAGCGCATACGCAGTACAGCTCCCGCATGCCCAGTACAGCAGTGAAGTTTCACCGATCGAATTGGCTCTACTGTGCATACGCCGATTCCGAGGCGCAGGCGCGTTCAGAAGAATACAGTGCCAGGCGTGATCACATCTTCTACACTGCCTGGCCCTGCCAATCAAAGTCGGAAAGGAGGGAGGGACGGACTGGGGATACAAGTTAGAGCAGTTTGGAGCAAAAGTAACGCCCCCGTTGCTCCAAAAAGCTCATTTGTATATGAAGAAAAAAGTTATTAGCGCTGCAACGGAGCCAGTCATCTTAAAAATTGAAACACTGTTATATTCAGTACAATATCTTACTGTGCTGCTACTTTGATAGACCAATTTCTGGTGACAGACTCCCTTTTAAGTGATTTTTCTACTTCTAAACTATAACCACCAAGTAACGTCGGCATTTGCCAGAAGACGACTTGGTTGTGGGATAGAAATAGCAGTCACTTTGCTTGTAACTGCAACGGAGCCCATAGGTCTTGGGTGCCCGCAGACTTACCACCATTTGAAGTAGACATTGGGGTGCAGTTGCAAACCCACTATCTGGACCATTTTACATTTTAATGACCCCTCTAGTCCCTGCAATTCCCTTGATCGGCTTGCTGAGCATCTAACAACGTACAGGAACCTCCCTAGACACAGCAGGTATGGCAAATGCTATAAAAACGAAGAAATAAATACTGGCCCACCAGCAATCGTTCATCTTTTTTACTGGCAACTAGACCAGGCACAATTTTCTTGTAAATCTCTGTATCTATCTCGGGATCATGTTCTGTGTTGGGGGAAGATTTATGATGATGTCACTGCACCAGGGAAAGCAATGTATCTCATGGAACGTGTCAGTGACCCCCAAAACAGTGGAGGCTACAAGCACCACGAACAACCAGGACAGACATGTTGAAGACCCCTCCATGTCTCCACTGCTGTCTTCCATACAGCCCCCTTCCCTATGTCTAGAACACTAGAAAAGACACAAGTGAAATGTTAGGGTCATAAATATGAGATGAGAGGGAATCTTTTAAAAAAAAATGTATTCTGCATTTAGTCTTCAACTACTGTGAATCTCAAATCTTGCAGTTCACATCTCTCACCATAAGGCCTCGTTCACATCAGCGTCGGGTTCCATTCATGTGTTTCGTCAGACCTTTCCATCGGAGAAATCAATGAATGGAAAGACAAACAGAAACCATAGTTTCCGTTTGCATTACCATTGATTTCACTGGTAATGCTTCCATTGCAAATGGTTTCCGTTTGTCTCCATTCCGTAAGGTTTCAGTGTTTTTATATGTATATATATATATTTGTTTTTTTACATGTACAGCTGTTGTACATTCTCTAGGCCCTAAAATAAAAATCTAGTTCAGGGGACTGGTGCTCCACTTTATTTAAAGAACAGCTATTAACTGCATACAATGGCCTGAAGATTTTTGTCGTTTTTAAAAAAAAATGTTTAATAAATGCTATGTTCACACGGAGTATTTTGGGGGAGGAATATCTGCCTCAAAGCTCCAAACGGAATTTTGAGGCAGATATTCCTCCCCCAAAATACTCCGTGTGAATAGCAATGATCGCGCCGTTTTTCGCCCGCGGCCATTGAGCGCCGCGGGCAGAAAACACGCTTTCTCCTGCCTCCCATTGAAGTCAATGGGAGGTCGGAGGCGGAAGCGCCCGAAGATAGGGCATGTCGCTTCTTTTTCCCGCGAGGCAGTTTTACTGCTCGCGGGAAAAAGACGCCGACGCCTCCCATTGAAATCAATGGGAGGCGTTCTCGGGCCGTTTCTGCCGAGTTTTGCGACGCGGTTTCCGCGTCAAAAAACTCGGCAAAAGACCCCGTGTGAACATAGAAAGTCAGCAGAACATTCTGTGTAATAAAACATTAAGCAGTTTCCATATGTTCCTATGAGGAACAAAAAAAAATAAAAATAAAACATCTCTCGGATGGGAAAAATGAAAAGAAAACACCAGTTTCTCCGCGTCGGTGACACATTTTTTATGGCATCTGTGACATTCAAAAGCTGTGAAAACAAGCGTGATGTATTTTCATGTAAGAAAAGCCTTATGGTCGCTGCCCTCTTGTGGTAATTCTAGAGAACAGAAAATAAATTTGACAGCATTTCAACAAATTGTCGGACTATTAATTGGGCATATTCTATGGAAGGGCGAATTGGGAGGAAAGATTGGCTTATGTCTAGGCCCTGGTTGTTCCCTTTATGCACCTACATAGAGAGTCCTCTAATGCCGAGCTATTGATTCACTGCAGTAGCAATGAGCACATCTTGGATTGGCAACAAGTGCGCCCTTATTAAACAATCTGCAATGTTGAGGCCGTTGTAAATTGAGTCCACCCTCACTTTAAGGAAGGGCCTTTGTAATTTGAACTGATTTTAAAGCCAGGCCATTGTGAAATGAGGGATTACTGTATCACCTATATTTTTCAAGATTTACAGTAAAGTTTAGGGGACAAAAGCAATTCTGATGTGTAATTCTAAACAACAATATTTTGCCTTCGAGTGAATTTCCACCTTTTAACACAATGCTATATTTAGGATTATCATTCTATTCTGATTACTTGTTTTCTTATACAGAGCTCCAAATCCACTGCATAGACACAGGGGGAATTTATCAACTATCCTTTGCCAGTTTTCTGTTGTAGAAAGTTGCAAATAACTTTAAAAAAATCTAAAATTTTTTGACTTTTGGGCTGTTTTTGACACTTTGAACAGTGGAAGAGGCAGGGCCACCCGCGGACCTGCACATTTACTATGATTTACACCAGAAACTGGCGTAAATTATAGTGGAAATCTACGCCAGCTCCAGCACAGACAGCAGAAGATGCGGCAAATTTATTCAGACACGTGCAGCTCTTAATAAATTTGTCACCTCTTACTCCAGCTTGTTTCCTATAAAGACTGGTGTATGAAATGCCAGTCTTAATACATTTACCCCATAGAGTTAAAATAAAAATTAAGGCTGCTTGAAGCCACCACTAGGGGGACCTGGTTTATATTGAGTTAAATATTTGACAGTGTGCCTTAACTCCTTAGTGACTGCCAAAACGCCTTTTTATGTCGGTCCTTAAAGGGTCTAATTCCAATGCATATGCCTTTTCAGGGAGCATCGGAATAAACAAAGCAAGGGCGTCCCGTTTTGGGTGGAGAGGTGTTCGGCTTTCTTATGCCATGTAACCAGTTAAGATGCTGCGGTAAATAGAGACCTTGGCAGCTAATTCGTTTACAGAGGGAGGGGGTCCTCTCTGTCACCCATCGGTGGCCCGAGTATATGATCACAGGCCACTGATGGGTTGCCATGGCATCCAGGGGCCTAGCAAAGGACCCAGGCCTATTATGGCTGTATGCCCAGTAGGCTGTGCCAGAGGCATAGCCTAATAGATGGCCTGTCAGTTTCACGCTGACAGACAGTTATGTTTTGGTATACTTTGTGGGACTAAAAATATAACTAATTAATGGGAAATAAAATAAAATTTAAAAAAAATACGCACAGCACAGTAAAACATTTGTAAAAGTGCAAAAAATAAATAAAACTACACATGTATGGTATTGCTGCAATCGTAACAACCAGAAAGATAAAGTTGTTTAAACCACATGGAGAGCAGTGTAAAAAAATTGCCAAAAAAAACTACGACGAGACGCTTTTTTTTTTCATCCCCCTCAATTTTTTTTTTACAAAGGATAATTAATAAGATCCATGTACCTCAAAATATAAGCTCTTATACCGTTACATTGACTGAAACATGAAATGCAGTGTTGCAAAAAACAAATAATTTTTGATTAAAAGTGTTTTTACTGTGCAAAAGTAGAAAAACGTAAAAATAAAACGATATATATTTGGTCTAACTGTAATTGTACCAACCCATAGAATTAGCGGGACATGTTATTTATGGCACACGGTAAACAACGTATATTTAGGATGCAAAAAAAAAAGCAGAATTGCTGTTTTTTTTCTATTCCACCCCCAAATTACCCAATAAATTAGATGTACCCCAAAATGGTGCCATTAAAGAATACAACTCACCCCTTAAAACCACAAGCTCTCATACAGCTAGGTTGACAGAAAAATAAAAAGTAAGGCTGGGTTCACACGACCATGTTACGTTCGTAATGTACGGAAGGTATTTCGGCCGGAAGACCCGGACCGAACACAGTGCAGGGAGCCGGGCTCCTAGCATCATCCTTATGTACGACGCTAGGAGTCCCTGCCTCTGCGTGGAAATACTGTCCCGTACTGTAATCATGATTACAGTACGGGACAGTTGTCCTGCAGAGAGGCAGGGACTCCTAGCATCGTACAGCACTATGATGCTAGGAGCCCGGCTCCCTGCACTGTGTTCGGTCCGGGTCTTCCGGCCGAAATACCTTCCGTACATTACGGACGTAACATGGTCGTGTGAACCCAGCCTTATGGCTCTTTGAATGCGACGATGAAAAAATGGAAAGGATCCATGGTCATTAAAGGGGTTTTCCGAGTTTTCGTTTTATGTGGTCACTATCCCTCGACTCTCCTCCAGACTAACTCTTTAGTTAACTTACGATTTTGAAAAGTGCCCCATTTCTCTGCTCTTGACCTCTTACGTCACGTTTACTTCAGTATCTAGTGAGGTGTCGTGTACCGATTACATGGGCTAGAAGCCGATAGTCTTAGCCCGTTATACGGCATGTCATTAGTGAGGTGACGTGTATTTTCATAGTAAGGGAATGCGCGGTCTCAGCTGCACTCTTTATGGGGCAGGGTGTTGGGTGGCGACAAGCGGGAGCTAGGAGATACACGGGAAAAACAGGGAGGAGCCTAATGCACATGCAAGGAAACAGAAGTGAAAAAAAAACCGAATTTTTTATAGAAATGTTGCCTACATTTAAGGTAATTGCTGCTTATAGGTTTTTATTTTTGGGGAGAATCTCGGATAACCCCTTTAACAGCCCTTCATAACGTCCATATGTACTTAACAGGGCATATGGAACGGAGCCGTCTTCATGGGACAACCCCGGGAAACATATCGATGCCTCATGCTTGGTAAACAGCTCATTGGTTTTCATTATTTTCCTTGTAAGTTCATATATAGCTAATGTATAGTTCATTTATATTCCAGAATTGTCCTTGAATTTGATTAAAAGTTTGGTTCTGTTTTTAAGAAATAATTATTGTTTCTATATGACTGAATAATTTTTAGTATGTTATATTTCCATGGCAACAAGGACACCAGTCATAGCCAGTGCTGTACGCTCTATGAATATTTTCAATTCAGAACATTTTGTTAAAATAAGCATCTTTATTGTGCTGAAAGGCTCATTTAAGGATAAAAACAGAGGAAAAAAAGTCTACTTAGGAATGTATATGCTGCGGAAAAGTATTTGCCCCCTTTTCAGAAATGTAACTTAAAAAAACTGGGCCCCTATGCAAAATCTGTAACAGAACCCCTCCTTCCCCCATCTACCATATGCCATTAATAATACTGTGCCTTCTTATATGGCAGAGGGACTTTGATCGACCTTGGGCACCAGGGCCTGCATGCGGCTTTTGCCTCTGATATGGTATTTTGGTGTAAAAAGCTGCTGCTTATATGGAGAACCTGTGAGTCCTGCTTCCTCCGCCCTAACACAGAGTGATTGACAGATTTTCCTGTATAGGTTTATATAAAGGTAGAGCTGCCAATCAGCAGTGTGTGGGCGGAGAGAAAGGGACTCACAGGCTTTCTCAATGAGCAGCAATACAGCTTTATACATAAAAATACTGAATCAAATCACAGAAAACTATATATCCCCAAACTCAGCGTCTCTCCCCCTGTGCTGTGCTGTTCTCAGACGGTGCTGCGAAGATATCTGACAAAGCCCAAATTTTCTTTAGCATGGACTGTGTATTTGCATTTGTATGTGTTTTTATATGTCTCCCAATGATCTCTACAAGAGTAGATGGGCGTAAAAAGCCATCACATGATTGTATTTCTGGCTAACACATCCTACATGTAATATTAGACAAAAGGACCACTGAAACTGCTACCTAGAAATATAACATATGCTCCCTATATTGTGATATGACAAAGTTACAAATGTTCTGTATGTTCCAGTAAGTTAAGAAATAACAATTAATTTCCGTTGTGAATATATTCAATACTTACATTGTCCAAGTAAAAGATGACGCTCGAGTAATAACTATCAATAGGACAATTACTGTTAAGAGTAGGGACATCAGAGATACCTACAGAGGAGCAATTACAAGTCACAGTCAGTTTATTAATATTAAATTCACATTTATATTTGATGAATTGATAAAATTAAATTGTACTTCAGGTTGGAGCAAATCCTTGATATACTGGTATCAATGTACCATATATTCTCCTTTAAAGGGATGACTGCTTTAAACAATCCATTTTTGTTAAAAGGGTCCACAAGGATAGACTGATCACAGGGTTGGATCCTTAGCAATCAACTGTAAATTGTTGGGGAAACCTGGCTGCAGGTGTTCCATGTCTCTGCAGCGCCACCACAGGCAAAATGAAGCATTACACAATTTCATTTCAAATTAATGGATTGTTTGTATAATGCAAGGATGTGTGAGAGAAAGAAGCTCTTGATCTCATGATCTTTGACAGAATGGCTACTGGGAAGTAAGGCTTCTGGTAGTCGCCAGAATCTCCAATTCCCATCTCAGATCCTTTCAGCTACCTATAAATTTCTATTGGCAGCCGTCAATAGTCTGCAAATGGGACAAAGACTACAGACTGTCATAAAACAGTGCTGACAGGTTGCCATGCTCTGATTTTCCCTACTCTTATAATCCTGTTAAAGGAATCATTACCATTTGTTATCTTGCTCCACACAACAAATGGTAATGATTCATTTAACACAATTATGTTAGAGAATTGCTGATGATCTACACAGACGCTCACACCTACACTTATTATGGCAGCAGGCAGGATCATATTGTACCATGCTACCCCAATATAGTGCTGGGTAAAGAGTGATAGAAGTTGATGGCGCTACAGGATATAAATAAAAAATAATAATATTCGTCAGAAAGGAAAGCTTAATTTAAATACCTTTCCCAGTCTTTGCATGTTCCGATATAATGCTATAGGGAGAGTAATGACGATCGTTGTGCTCAAGATAGCGAAACGGCGGTCGGCAAGAATGCTTCCTGCAGTAACTGAACACAATAAAGTCCGAAACAGGCATTATAAATTGTGAAATAAAGATTGTCTTTCTTTATGCTAAGTTTATCTATCTATCTATCTATCTATCTATCTATCTATCTATCTATCTATCTATCTATCTATCTATCTATCTATCTATCTATCTATCTATCTATCTATCTATCTATCTATCTATCATCTATTTTATTCTTTAGATACATTGAGAAAATAAATCATACTGAGTAGTAATAAATAGAGAATACATGTGGTTTTCACCATATTTTTACTGCTATTGTAGTTTTAAAAAAATCACTGCAAAAAATGTGTATTTACATCATGTGCTTTTTCCACAGGTGTGATTCTCTGCAGTACAATTATTGCCCCATATAAGTATACCCTTAGAATTACATATACTGTTGCTTTCATTCAGGCTATATATATTGGGATCTATTTGGTTGCAGTCATAAGTGCCATTTTTGCTGTGGTTTATGCCACAATTTGCAAAAAACATATAAACGGGAATACGGTTGTGTGAAATGTTTCCAGTTATTTAACTGGATTGGAAAAACATGTATAATTTTCAGCTTCCTCTCATGACCACATGTAATAGAGCGCTACCTACCCATATAACCAGTATTACAAGCAGAAGACATCCCGCAAAAAAAACACCATAGCTGCCATAACAAAAATATCACAATACACAAGTAAACTCACCCCCTGGGATTCTTTGAAATATTTTTGGCAAAATATCTCCTGTAATGATATTGTAGCTAATCATTGCTGAAAAATATTGAAGCCCAATGTTATTAAGACATGTAAAAGACATCAGCACCAAAGATCCCTTCAGTCAGTCTATTTGGAGTCCCTCCGTCCCCCCCCAAAATGTTCTGCAGAAGGCAGAACTGTATCAGATTTACCAGAGTGTTCCTTTAAGATTTTACAAAATCATCATCAGCCCTTTCTCTTGACCGGTCATTTATTATTAGGAACCCAAAAAGAACCGCGTAAAAGGGAAGGGGGCAGGGGAGAGTCCAGGATATTATTTTTAAGATCATAATAATAATAATAATAATAATAATAATAATAATGATAATTATTATTATTATTTATATTATTACCACTGATATTATTATTATTATTATTATTATTATTATTATTATTATTATTATTATTATTATTTCTATTACTATTATTATTGTTGTTATTATTATTTTTTATTTGTATTATTATTATTTTTATTATTATATATAAGTAAAAATAGAATTAGCATTTATGTCCACAAGGTAATTATTGTACGCACATGACTCATTGTTATCAGACTAGTGTCTGTTTTACAGATAAAAGCTCAGTACTGTTTAGGTTGATATTTTCCACTTCAAATGATATCAATAAAAATAATCATACCAGCAAAAGGATATAAAAACTGCAGCACTGATACCAGCAAATATCCAGGAAATCCAAATGTCCTGCTGACAAGAGCCTGATATGTGCCAGTGCCAGACATCTCGCCTCCCTTAATCAGCAGTATCATAGAATAATCTGCAAAACAGATGGTGAAGTGCGATCTGTTACATAAATATACTGTAGTGGCAAAAAAATACAAACATCTCAGCATCGCAATATACATTTTATTATTGTTTGTTCAAACGTAGCGTAAACACTGTGGATTTCATTGCGGAAAATCCGCAGCGTATTACAGTAGCAGCAGAGTGGATAAGATTTCAGCAAATCTCATTCACGTGCTGCGTAAAAATCAGCCGAAAAACCGTTTATAAAGTGACCTGCGGTACTTTTATTAATTCGCAGCATGTCAATTTATGCTTTGGAATCTCTGCTTTTTCGGTTGTCTGTCTTCTCCATTGAATTCAATGGGAGGTAAAACCCACAACAAATAGCAAGTGTTACGATTTTTGCAGAGCAAAAGCTGTGATTCTGCCACAAAAATTGCAAATCAGAAAAAAAAACATTTTCTTGGTTTAAAATTGTTAAAAAGCTTATACTTACCCCTTTCTCAGTTGTCATACACTTTCTTCAGCTCTCCGTCCTGGCCGCCCACCTGGCATGATGTTTCATTCGATGTAACCATTGCAGCCAATGACAGGCTGCAGCGGTCACATGGGCTCCAGTGTCATCCCAGGAGGCCGGGCTGCACGGAGATCAGAGGGACGGCGGAGAATGGGGTAAGTATAAGTTTGTCTGTTTTTTACCACTGCTTTCAGCAGCGGATATTCTTTAAAAAAAACTGCACCACAATTTAGTGCGGTTTTTTGAGCGGAATCCCCTGCGGGATTTGGAACGGATGTCCTATATACTTTTACGCCGCGTATCCGCCCTGTGTGAACATAGGCTTACACTGATTAAAGGGGTTGTCTGGGATAATATAATTTTTTTTAGCTCTCAAATTCATTAAAAGGGTTTAACCACAATAAAGAGTGATGGCATACGCCTAGGATCTTCACATTGAAGGAGCATCAGTGGGGACTCTATATGCTGTCATGCAGGGTCCCTGCTGGTAGTGATTTTATGTACATTGCCCTTTAGATTGATACAAAACATTGTAGGCCATTTGTCACTTTCTGCCATGTTTTCTATTGTAGGTTATTTCTTTGCTTTTTAACTTGAGACTCAACAGCCATTAATTAAAACCCTTTCAACAGTGCAACATTTTTTGTTCCAGTGCCCTCGTCTCCTCTTCTTGTACCCCAAGGGCCATGAAATGGAAAGTAAGCCGGGATCCGTTCCTCTAACTCGTTTACGGCAGGATAATTTCTCTTAGAGATGTTTGTGCGGCACACTATAGAGCAAGATTGCCCCACAGCAAAACTCGGCTTAGAGATAAGCAGCAGGCAATGTCTATGTATCTGTTGTAATCTGGGGGGACTGACAGCATGGCAGTCAGGAGGAATATCACCAGAGCATGATAAGAGTTTTTTTACTTTTCATGACTCTTTCCTTTTATATGGTTTTAATAAAAGTTCTTCTGGGGATAATATGTTATATATTTGGAATTATTTTTTAGAAAAATGTATCACTACTATAAAATTGTAAGTATGTGATGCCGTGTGATTAATATTAGAGACACTCAATATGCATTGGTAATTTGACATTATATAGTTACTCACACCAGAGTTGTATAAATCTATTAAGTTGAAGCTCCTACCATGTGCCATTTACTGGTGTCTTCGTATGTGGTAGAGGGGCTTTTAGGCCTCCTCAGCCACCAATGAGCCGGATGTGACTGCTACCTCTGACCCCTTATTGCTATGCTCCTGTACCACCCCCCTGTAAGGCCCCATGAACACGACCGTGCCCGTAATCACGGCCCGCGATTACGGGCACGGCCGGGCACGGCCGGCCACGGACAGCCACTCGCATTTTCGGCCCGTGCTTTAATACAAAGTATGGGAGCACAGCCCGTAAAAAGCAAAAGAATAGACATGTTCCATAATATGTGGTAAACTTCTACAGCCCGGACACCTTCCCACAAATATACGGGAAGGTGTCTGTGATCAATAGAAGTGAATGGGTCCGTAATTGCGGACCGTGATTACGGTCCGCAATTACGGATGATTTTTACGGTCCTGTGCATGGGGGCTTATTTATAGCAAAACAAACACGGGGAGAGCGCTAAACAAGTGGCGTGAACAATTACATTTTTTGTTGTGCATTAAAAATTAGAAATTGTAAGTAGATTTGTGTTGACATCGTACACCCAAAAAATCTGTACGTCGGCCGTATATATTGCACAAATAATTCAAAAGGACAATAATAAGTGGGTGTAATCTTAAGTGTATAAGAACCTAACATTTATATACTACTTGTAGCCCAAAGGGGTTATCCTGGTTATTAAAATTGATGGCCTATCCTCAGGACAGGCCATCAATATTAGATCGGTGGGGGTCCGTCTGTCAACACCCCCACCAATCAGCTGTTTGAAAGGGGTTGCAGCACTCCTACAAGCGCCGCAGCCTCATTATTGTTTACATGGTTCTATTTGTTTGTACTTGCAAGCGCCGTTACATTTGTAATGGTCATGCAAGGTAATGCACCACTGTCCCATTCACTTGAGCACCCGGCCTCTTCAAACGGCTGATCGAAGGGGGTGCCGACAGTCGGACCCCCACTGATCTAAGATCTTGGGGCTTGACCATAAATATTAATAACCCAAATAACCCCTTTAAAGGGGTTCTCCGGGACTTCAATATAGATGGTCTAGCTGTTCCACATGGGCGGCTAGGCCCGGTACTGCAGCTTCCCTTATTCACTTGTATGGGATGAAATGGGACGAGCTGTAGTATTAGGCACAGTCGCCAGTATGATGTGTGGCTGTGCCTATGTAAAGAATGAAGGTAACGCAGCACTTGCACGTACTTGGTGGTGGTTATGGAAGTCAGAGTCCCATTAGTCCAACATTAATGGTCTATTTCAAGGATAGGTGATAAATGTTTATGTCTTGGAGAGCCCCTTTGATTCCCTGGTTATGGGGTTTGACACCAGAGGATAATAGTTTGCAGTAATAAAGAAAACCCCCAAATATATTTTGGGCATAAAGCCATGCACTCAGACCAGGATCAAAAGTATAAAAATATATATTATTTTATTCAAAAATTCAATAATAAAAATATATGGATATCAAAAGGTCCGTAAAGCATTTGCAATTCTACTGCAGTACCACCATAGTGGACAACCTACTGGCCAGTAAGTATATGTGCAATTCATGATCTAAATAAATAAATAGAAGCATATAAAGCACATATTGGAAAAATTACCATTTTCTTCCATTGGAGTAAAATTTCATGAATAAATTAATGCTAAATATCACAATTCATAGTCACTTCATAATGGAGGCCAAATGGCTGTCAAGAAACGTCAGCTATAAAAAAAAATGCTTTGGTTACTGCTATTCTGAAAAGAAGGGCACTAATGCCAACATATAATTATGTCAACCTGCACTGCCCTATACCGCCACATGATTTGCAATATATCAGAATCCTTATAGCAAAGTAGTGAATTCCCCCGGGGCTATGGAGATGTAGAAATCCATTAATCCAATAGAATTATTTAATGTCTGCATAACCATATCATGATAGAACAACTGATAACACTGTAAGTACTTTCTGTGCAACATCACACAATGAAACAGTAAGGCCGGGGCTACATCTAGACTTTTTGTAGCCCTGCTGATTGATTTTAACTCTTGACTGACAGCTGCAGTCCACAAGATTGCATGCAGCTCAATGTATTCATTTGGACAGCAGCTGTAACTCAAGAGTTAAAATCAATCAGTAGCCCTACAAAAAGTCTCGGTGCAGCCCTGGCCTAATGTAGATAATGAATGATGAAAGGACCGCCAATCCATTAGTCACACCACATAACAAGAGATGTCACGGAAGACAGTATTGTCCCGCTGCAAATATGAGCAGAAGATCCTCCGAGCAGCAGCTTATATCAGGACACGTGTCAGACATCAGACAGTTTTTACTTACTATTCACAGACCCGCGGCCAGGTTTGGTAGTCGTTACATTGAGTGGGTTACTCTGGTATTATATACCAACCAGGGTCCTGTGGCAATCCAGCATATGGCCGTTATCTTTGGCGTCCTCTTTATGCAGAGTAGTATAGACTACCGCTAAGTTCTGCCAAATGGAACCGTTCTTATTTTTTTTTAGATGTATACATATATATGCAGAGGGTCA
This sequence comes from Rhinoderma darwinii, assembly GCF_050947455.1. Lineage (NCBI taxonomy): Eukaryota > Metazoa > Chordata > Amphibia > Anura > Rhinodermatidae > Rhinoderma > Rhinoderma darwinii. The sequence continues at coordinate 28,509,814 of NC_134692.1, forward strand.
ATATGTATATAATGTATACCGTGGTGCTCGCTTAGGTTAGCATTGCTATTCAATTTCTGCCTTTTTCTATAATGTCTTATGTACAACGTCGTATTACGCAACCATAATATGGCTCTTATAGCCTGGTATAGAACATACTGTACCTCCAGAATCTATATAGAGGCCCGCAGAGGATTCCTTATAAAGCCAAGAGAAAAACGCGTATCGTATTATGGAGGTGTTCTCTCCTAGAACTATTGCGCCTAGGGGAATACGATGCATAGGGACTGTGTGTACAGTCTGTGCACATGTACTTGAGGCCTAGGAGCAAGGCACCATGATATAAATACAGAGAAGTTGGATTGGTTGTCCTAAGTCTCATATAAAATGTAGCTCATCTCTATTATCTGAAGGTATTTTTTGCTCGTAAAAATGATCTAGCTAGTGCTGTCTGTCACAGTACATAGGCTCGGACCATGCTTATCCCCTGACTGAAGATACTCAGTTCTCTATAGAATGCCAGAACCCTTCAAACAAAGTCAGAGAATTCTTTGGCTGAAAATGTTGAGGCGTTTCTTTGTTATTCCTCCTAGAAATGTATGAATAAATTGACTACTGGGTGTTACCAGTTGGGGGTGTGTCCTACAAAGACTGGTAATGTCCAATCAGTGGTGGCAGAGTCAGACTGTGTAGGGACATGCCCCTTTGACAAGGGGAATTGTAACACCCAGTTGTCAATTTATCCATGCATTTCTAGGAGGAATAACAGAGGAACTACATAATGCAAAGTTCTAAAAAAAATATGTCCCAGAATTGTTATTTCACGGGGAATACAAGTATTTACTAAAGACCTGTCATGAGAGGTGACAGATCCTCTTTAACAGAGGGGAACATTTAAAGCCACAGCCATGTATGACCAGTATAGCTATGGATATGTCTTCAGCTATAACTGGAAAACACAGATGCAGTGGTCATGTGGGCACTCTCTCTATAGAAATGAGTAAAAATTATTTAAACTTCAGGTACTTTTGGCAGAGGTTGAACAATTTCATTTCAGACTGTGCCCCCCGCCCTAACACGGACAACTATATATATATTGCTATAGCATTACACAGCATCCATTAATTTCCATAGACACCAGTAGTCATCTGGAGCTGAGAGTTATGCTTAAAGGGGTTTTCCACCTTCTGACGGTCATCAGTATAGTATATCATCGGTGTGGGTCCGACACCCGGAACCCCCACCATTAAGGTCATCAGTTGTCAGAGGGTTGAAAACCCCTTTAATGCAACTTCCAAGTCTAGTTTAGAGGTAGGAACGGTCTAATAGGATTATATAACAAGGAATCCTCTAACCAAGACTAAATCTGTAAGCTTAAATGTCCTCCTTTTTTTGCCTCCTGCAAGTATTACCCATTATGTATCAGTTAGATGGGAATTGCATGATCTGTTTCACCTACCTGTAATATATGCCACTCCAAGCAAAAGTAATATTCCCAATGGCAATCCAGCCAGTTTCATAGCATAAGGCAACCCTAGTGATGCAAAATTCATACAAATAATAAGTTCATAGATGCAGCTCAGAGCCATAAGACAGCTATACAACACAGCTCAGGTACCTATTGTATGTATTGTAAGGTTTTACCTATAGACAGGTCTAGAACAAGCATATTTATCTTTATGTATATAGATTTTTAATTCATTTGTTTATGTACACGACGAAGACTCCCACTCAGACTTTAAACGCGTTGTACGTTTATTGATAAACACACGCTGAAGATATAGCTGCGATCTCTGAAAACTTCTATTCCTGAGGTCCCTAATAGGGTAGAGCACCGCTTGTGTTTGTACTATATGTTTTTTGTAAATTCTTACATTCCCCATAAAATAACAGTTCTGGAGTATCTTTCCTGAGAACTCTGCTTTGTGCCATTCTTCTGTTATTCCTCCTGGAAATGAATAAAAAAACAGCTAACTGGGTATAGCCATTTCTCTTGTCAATGGGGCGTGTTTGTACACAGTCTGCCACTATCCGATTATTGCTGACAGTGTGAGACTGTGTAGAGATATAACCAATTGAAAAGGGTAATAGTAAACTACAGTTGACATTTTATTCATATATTTCCCGGAGGAATAAGAGAGGGTTGGTGCAATGCAAAGTTCAGAGAGAAAATGCTCCAGATTAATTTGTTAACAGTCACCCTCAGCTTGTCAAATAACCTTAAATTCAATTCAGAACCTATTAGAGGTGAATGATGTAAATATAGGAGTGCAGAAGCTGCATCACACCCGAATCATGGTTTATCAGGGGGCCCAATGGTCCCTCCGCCACCTAATAGCATATACCGGAATTCTGGGGCCCTGGTACAGATTTTGCATTGGGGCTCAGGAGCTCCAAGTTAGGCCTGGCAAATAAATACCAGTAAATTAGGATTTTTTTGCTTTGTGATGTGATAAAATGTATCTTTGGAGACTATTTATTTCCCTCTTATTTGTATGTATCTGGGGTGCCCGTCATGACACTTCTCCTCCCCCCAACTAGGATATCAGTGGGGATCCCAATTCCTGGATCATAATCTCAACTGGTAATTTGATGCACTTCGCAGCCTCACTCAATGGAGTCTCCATTTTTTTTATCTTTCCCTATCCGACCTCTTGTCCCAAAATCACTGACTTAGTCTTCTCTCCCCCATATCTGCCCCTTATACTGTTTATTACTGATGTTGCCACTATGATATTACCTGAAATTGCTTTATTGTTTTTATTTCTGTTGTGGTCCCTTTTGTCTTCTTATGCGGCAGAGCGGTCTTTGAGCCCCCTTAGGCACAAGGACCCCGGTGTGACTGCTACCTCTACAGCTGTGCCTTTGAGTGCACGTTATATTTAATGCTTTTCCAGAAAATGGTTTGTATTAACCCAACAGATACACATAGAGTACCTGATATCAGGAATCGGAATATTTTGATGGAATTGTAAGGTAGGTGCCTAATGTTATCGGGGTGCACAATATTATATACCTACACAGTACATGCATCAAACTGTGGTAGATGAACTCACCGATCATGCCTGTACCTAGGATGGCATTGATCAAGTTAAATCCTGCCCAGAAGACATTACTAGAAAACTTTCTGCCCTTCTCATCTTCTTCAATCAGTAATTGCCCATCGTCTACATCAACCTACAACAGAAAATGTTGTCGGCATCTTATTTTATATTTTGTCATAGCAAATACTGAATCAGTATAATAATAATAATAATAATAATAATAATCATTGTAGTAGTAGTCATCATTGTAGTAGTAGTCATCATCATCTTCATCATCTAACATGTACCTGTTCCAGCCAGCTGTTTTGTGTTTGCCTGGTCTTCATCCTGGAAGCTTCCTCTTCTCCGCTATTCCTTTCTGTTTTCAGCATAATGTCCTGTTACCTTCCAGTTTATCATAATTTGTTCCTGTTATTCAGCATGGGGAGAATGACAATGTTAGTCGTACAGGCGAGAGTGGGCTGGACCATCCTATATAGTTTGCCTTAAAGGCAATGACTAAAATGATGATGTCCAATAAGAAAGGTGAATCATGGTCATAAAATCCAGCAGGAAAATATTACTGAGCTCAGATTATTGATAACATGTAACCTAATAAACAGACATGAGACCGTAAAGACATTAGGGACTTCTTAATGTCCTAAAACCAGTGGCGGATTAAGTAGACCATGGGCCCTGGGCTGTTACCCAAACTTGGGCCCCCCTTCCTCACCGTAACTATTTTTAACACTACCTTTTTGGGCAAGCATTAACAGTGTTACGATTCCCCTTGTCACAGCGCGGTGTCCCTACATACTGACAGGATCACACTGTGCAGGGACACAACCTTCTGACAAGGGGAATTGTCTATCAGTCCTGGACCGCAGAAAGACTTTTTGTGAAATACAAGGATTTCCTATAATAAACATGTCAGGAGAGGTGACAGATTCTCTATAAATCTAGTGACTCACAGGTGACGACGTCTCAGATTCTAGTAGTTTTTTTCCTCTTTTCTTCTCCATCCGGTCCAGCGCTCATGACGACTTCTCCCGGCCATGACTCATTTCTGCAGAATTTGCCACTTAGACGTCTCCTCACTTTTCCAACATTTCCACACCTATAAACGAAAATAAAGTTATCATGGTGCCACATAGTGTACCCCTAAATATAATAGCACCAAACACTGCGCGCCTGAATATAATACCACACACTGTAAAACACCATACACACAGCCCCCTGTACATAGTGCCACACACAGCCCCTGTAGATATTACACACCCCCATAGATATCGCCATACACAGCCCCCTCTATATATCACACATCCCCCTCGTAGAGAGCGTTACACACAGCCCCCTATAGATAGTGCCATACAGCCCCCCTGTAGAGAGCGCCACACAGCCCTCCCCCTCTTGTAAATAGCACCAAAAAGCCCCCCTATAAAGAGCGCCACACACATACCACGGTGGATAGCACTACACAGCCCCCCCTTGCCTCACAGCGCTCCCCCTTGTATATAGTGCCTCACAGCGCTCCCCCTTGTATATAGTGCCTCACAGCGCTCCCCCTTGTATATAGTGCCTCACAGCGCTCCCCCTTGTATATAGTGCCTCACAGCGCTCCCCCTTGTATATAGTGCCTCACAGCGCTCCCCCTTGTATATAGTGTCACACAGCGCTCCCCCTTGTATATAGTGCCACACAGAGCTCCCCCTTGTATATAGTGCCACACAGCGCTCCCCCTTGTATATAGTGCCACAAGGTTATGTACACATTTAAAAACTTTATATTATAATTATATATATATATATATATATAGTATGTCTGTGTATCAGTGTGATTGATTGATTTTATTAAAAAATATTTTTACTTTTTGAGATACGGCTGCTTTGTATCCTGTATCCGTCAGGTCAGCAGGACTGACGGGATCAGTGACACGCAGGATCCACCTCAAATCTATCACATCTAAGATTATAATTTAGCGCAGGGCCCGTTTCACTGATCCCGTCAGTCCTGCTGACCTGACGGATACAGGATACAAAGCAGCTGTATCTCAAAAAGTGAAAATATTTTTTAATAAAACGTAATTACAAAGTTGCACCAAACACACATTTTTATTAAAAAAAAATAAAACCGACGTTATTTTTGCGACGTTTTTTCCGTAGACAATGCAGGTTTCGTTTTTTATCGTTTTTATGCACACATTTTTTGCCATTTTAGAATTTTTATTCATAAAGTTTGAAAATAATAGTAAAAAAAGAAGCTTTTTTACGTTTCAGCTATTTTTTTTTGGTAATAACATTGTTTTACCCTAAAATAGACCTTTTATCTGTGATCGTCATTGTCTACCGTAAATTTTAATATATTACATGTCTATATTAGGGTAATTGGGTCAGCGCTAGCGTTACAACAATGATTGGTGGGGGGGGAAACGTTTTTTTTGGGGTGGGTATTTTATGTGTATTTATTATTATTATTTTTTTTTGCACTTTACTATTTTTTATTACTATGTTCTGATCCTCAAAGGTCAAAAAAGACCTTTGGGGAACTTTATATCTACTTTCTCTTTGTTTTACACCATGTTTTTCCACTGTAACTGGAGCTGCACAGCAGCCCCAGTTACAGGGGAAATCAGCCCTCTCACAGTGACGATTGTCACTAATAGGGCTGTGCTGGGTCTAGTAAGACCCAGCAACAGTCTGCCACTAACGGCACCCGGCGATCATGTGACCTGTCACATGATCACCGGGAGGAATAGAGACAGCGCCGCTGCTGCTGTCTCTATTCCTGTACACAGCGTTCATTGAACGCTGTGTAAGAAGACATCGGAGAAGACAGAAGCAGCGAAAGCTGCTTCTGTCTTCTCCTCAGGGTCCCCGGCAGTCACTGACAGCCGGAGACCCGACATTCAGCTGCCCGATCGCGCGGGCAGCAAGTTAAAACCCGAGCCGTAGAAAGTCTATGGCTCGGGTTTTAAGCACCCGTCCCTGACCGCTGGCCGTAAAAATACAGCCAGCGGTCGGGAACCAGTTGGGCAGGAGGATAATCCTGTACTGACCTCAGCGCCGGTGACCGCCCGCCGGCTCTTCTCTTGCTGCTTTGGAGTAACAGAACAGCCGTCCGTCGCTGTTCTGTTACTCAATGGCGGCGGCCCGCACTGTCAGGGAGGCGTGTCCTACCCCTGGATCCCGGCAAATTCCCTGCTCCTCCCCATCTTCGGCCGTTAGCAGCGCTAGCGCGCTGAATAGATTTACGAGATAATGTGCGTTTCGGGCTGCCATGGGCCCCCTGGAAGCCTCGGGCCCCGGGCGGCCGCCCGAAACGCCCATATGATAATCCGCCACTGCCTAAAACATGCCTTGCCACTGTCAACAATGAGGTGTCATTAACAGGACATAAAAATTAGTAAAAACATATAGTTGTAGCAGAGCTGTGTTTGTCATTTGGCAAGATGTGCTGTGATACCACAACAATGTGTTATCAAGGAGTACGAAAAAAAGTTACGTTTCCATCTCAGCTCTGCGACATTTGTAGGGTTGGTTTGAGTAGGGTTGATTTATAATACTATGAAAAGGCTATGCAATGACCCTAAAAAAGTGTTTATTTTCTGAAACGCAACATTATGGTTGTGTGTTCTGCCCATTGGCACAAATATCTTTGAATTTATCTTCTTCAAAGTCTAAGTTATCAAAAAAAAAGTGACCGTAATGAAGAACCATTTCCATATAAGGAAAAAGATTCAATACAAGACATAGAAAACATACACAGGAGTGGAAAGAAATAAAAAAGAGAGAGAGAGAGAAAAGAAAAGAAAAAAAGATAAAGAGAAAAAAAAGGGCGGGGGGAATGAGAGAGAGGAGATTGTACCCGATCCCAAATTATCTGTTAAACCAAAACCATAAGTGTTTATATTACACACAAATTCCCAAATGAATATATTTTTTTCTATCAGAATCTGATATATTAAGGCTACAGCGTTATGGGATATTCAGATTCCCCACTGTTTGATTTCCGATGAGATTACAGGGTGTTGTTTTTGGAAGCCTGTATTTTGCCTTTGAAGCAATACTGATATAACTATTTATAGGGGTGTAGGGTTGCAGTCACACCTAAGTGCAGTGCTTAAGAGGGCCCGACGGACATCAATACTATAAACAGAAGTATATTAGGGAAGAGAAGAAGAAGGTGCTGTAAAATCTGCAAAGATATCATTTAATGTGCTTTATATTTGCAAAAAAAAACACAAAAACACTTAGTGGTTCTACATATGGGGACCATCAGATTTTAAATTTAGTTGCCTAGGAAAGAAAGGTGACAATCCCTATAGCCGATTAATGGAGTCCATACTGGTAACCACTCCGGTAACTGGTAACCGCTGTCCCAGAACCTTATATATCTAAGAAACTGCAGAACAGAATAGTCATGGAAAAGTTGCTGTAGCTTAGTTAGTATAAACCGTTATTATCCTGATTAACTGCAGGGCAATTATTTTGTTCATTGTGTTGATTACTATATACATATAAGTCTTTTACAGTAGCAGAGATGAAATCATCATTGAACTCCTTCTTTTGTGCTGTGTGACTTAGACCAAATAACCAGCTCAGCTCTGCTACATGTGGATGATGTATAAGTATATAGTATCGTTCTTCAGGCACCATCATGGGTGTCTGTTTCTGTGTCGATCTGATAGACTCTAAGAAATAAGAATGATAGATACCCAGAAGTGACCCAGACATAAGTATATTACATATTGTTTTACAGCACTGGAAAGTCATTTCCAGGAACATTTGGTTGTTGATGGACAGATGATATTATGCCTGGACGAAATGACCACTGAAAATGACCATAATGCAGTTACACTGTAAGGCTTTCTTCTAAATAATAAGATGAATACATTTTCCTCTGACGTCCTTCCCCTGGGTAATCATGCCGTGTATTGCTCTATTGGTTGCTGCTAGCTTGTGGGACATTTTGGAGTCTATACCAAGTAACTAGATCAGTGGTACTCAACTATTTTAGTGAAGGTCCATTTACCTGGGTCTGCCGTCAGATGAAGGTCCGAGCTCAACACTAACAGTAAGGCTATATTTATCGGATTTGCCATAGACCATTTCGACCTGTGGATCTGCGGCAGAAATCTGAGGCCTTTCTGCCACAATGCCCCTTATAGAGAGTGCCACATAGTTAACCCTGTAGATAGTGAAACGCATAGTGCCCTTTGAAGATAGTTGCCACACAGTGCCCCGTATAGACAATGCCACACAATGCTCCTTTTAGATAGTGCCAGACAATGCATCTTATAGATTGTGCCCTACAACTCCCCCTGTAGAGAGTGCCACATACCCCCTTGTAGATAGTGCCACACAGCCCCCCTTGTAGGTAGTGCCACACAGCCCCCTTGTAGATAGTGCCACCCCCCATTGTAGGTACTGCCAAACACCACCCCTTGTATCCCTTGTATATAGTGCCACACACCCCCTTGTAGATAGTGCCACCCATCCCAGTATAGTGTGACACACACCCCCTGTAGTTAGTGCCACACAGCCTACCTTGTAGATAGTGATAAACAGCCCCCCTTGTAGATAATGCCACACAGCCCTCCTTGTAGATGGTGCCACACAGTTCCCCTTGTAGATAAACAGCCCCCCTTGTAGATAGTGCCACACACCCCCTGTAGAAAGTGCCACACAGCCCCCTATAGATAGTGCCACACAGCCCTTTAGAGATAGTGCCTCTTAAACAAATAGAACAATTTTACTCAACTAGCCCCGTTCCCGCGTCGAACAGCAGGCCTCCTCAGCCACGTTATTGCCTGCACTTTATCAGGCGCCGAGATGGGCCCTTGCGTAGGCCGACGTGATGACATCATGTTTGCCTGAGCAGAATTCCTGACCCAGCATCTTATAGGCTGCAGGCCTAATGTGAGCTGTTATCTAGTGAATGTCAGAGCAGGGAGCTGCTAGGTCTCTGTTCTACAATGTATTATATTATCCTCAGGACGCAGGTACAATTGGATGTGGCAGTCGCCCGGCGACATCGCTGGTGCGGACAACTGGTGTCCACGGTCAGTTGAGGACCCCTGCACTAGATGAAACTTTATGATTTTCACATCACCTGCTATAACATTGAAGCCACTGACAGGTGAAGTAAATAACATTGATTATCTGGTTACAATGGTGCCTGTTAAGTAGTGGGATATATTAGGTAGCAAGTGAACAGTCAGTTCTTGAAGTTAATGTGTTGAAAGCAGGAAAACGGGCAAACTTAAGATTCTGATTGACTTTGACAAAGGCCAAATTGTAATGGCTAGAAAACTGGGTCAGATTATATCCTAAACGGCCGGTCTAGTGGAGTCATTCCAGTATGCAGTGTTTAGTACCCACCAAAAGTGGCAGAAGGCAGGACAACCGGTGACCAGCGACAAAGCCATGGGTGCCCAAGGCTCATTGATGTGAGTGGGGCGAGAAAGCTAGCCTGTTTTGACCAATCCTAAAGAAAATCTGTAGCACAAATTGCTGAAAAATGTAATCCTGGCTATGATAGACAGGTGCCAGAACACAGTGCATCGCAGCTTGTTGCATTTAATGCTTTATAGCCGCGGACTGGTCAGGGTACCCATGCTGACATCTATCCACTGCCGAAAGCACCAACAATGGACACCTGAGCATCAGAACTGGACCATGGAGTAATCGAAGAAGGTGCCTGGTCTGATGAATGACATTTTCCTTTACGTCATGTGGACGGCTGGGTGTGTGTGCGTTGCTTACCTGGGAAAGAGATAGCACCAGGATGCACTGTAGGAGGAAGACAAGTCGGAGGAGGCAGTGTGATGCTCTGGGCGATGTTCTGTTGGGTAACCTTGGGTCCTGGCATTCATGTGAATGTTACTTTGACACGTAGCACCTACGTAAATATTGTTGCAGACCAGTGCACCCCTTCATAGCAACAGTATTCCCTAATAGCAGTGGCCTCTTTCAGCAAGATAATTATCCTTGCCACTCTGCAAACATTGTTCAGGAATAATTGAGAAACATGACAAAGATTTCAAAAAGTTGACTTGGCCTGCAAATTCCCCAGATCTCAATCCGATCGAACATCTGTGAAGTGTGCTGATAAAACAAGTCCGATCCATGGAGGTCCCACCTCGTAACTTACAAGACTAAAAGGGTCTGCTGCTAATGTATGTCTTGGTGCCAGATACCACAGAAACCTTCAGAGATCTTGTGGAGTCCATTCCTGGTTGGGTCAGAGCTGTTTGGTGGTGTGAGTGGGACCTAAACAATATCAGGCAGGTAGTTTAAATGTTATGGCTGAACAGTCTATGGTTAAATGATAAAATTCAGGCTGCCTGCAGCCAACACTAGGGGGAGTATTGGAGCTTATTGGATATTGTTACAAGTTAAAAGTAATGGGTGCATGATAATAGTCCCACTGCCAAAGGAGAAATAATACCCAAAGCATGTAAGGTAATAACCAGCACTCCAGATTTTTATTGATTTTTCTTAAATAAATTTGACCAATGGAAAAGAAAAAGAAAGAAGAGACAACTGAATTTATAGGTATATTCTTAAATACAAATAATATTATTTAGCTGCAACATTGTGGTCAAGTCAGGTCCTTTGAAGGAGCACTAAACATACAAGCAATGAATGATAAAAGTAAACAGGAGATATTCTTGCCTCCAGTTTTTGCTGGTCTGCATAATTTTTTTGCATTTTTTCTTATTTACACAATTTTATAGAAATCCTGCAGAAAACAACGGGTTAATTTCCTATTGATCCATTCCATTTTTGACAGACATTAAAATTGGTGCAGCATAGACAAGTGGTAGGGCTTTGTGTTCCTGATCTCCAATTGCAGTGGGGGAGGGCTCCTGCTGCAGCTATAAAAGTTTGTGAAAAGGAAAAGGGGAGGAGGGCTGGCTGATCTTCAGAGACACATAAATCCTGAGCTCCTTTAGTCACCTGCCAAAAACTCTTTATTGTTATTGTATGGTGCTATATGTGCGGCAAATCCATTCACAAGTGGAAAAACTTGTTGTTAAGCCCTAAAATGGAAAATAACATCCATAGCTGGGTTTTTGGAGGTTACCCAAAATAACTGCATCTTACCATGGACACCGTTAATTTAGCCCTGGTCATAGTGGTGTTGATGCCACTGGAGCGATGACATCATCAAGGGGGGTTGTCAGGGATATGGACTGGTGGGTCCCCTGCGAGGGCACCAGTGAATGTAATGACATCATAATGGGCAATGTCATTAAGGCCCCAGAATAAGTTATGACATCATGCTAGGGGTACAGCATCAGAGTTGTCAGAAGGTTTAGCTATCCCTATAAATTGAGTTTCGAGACCTGTACCTGCGGGACAGCCATGGGTGCACCTATGACCATAGCTGACGCAGGTTTGAAACGTGTTGTGTCCCCTTTAGGGCTCCACAACAGGCGAGGACGCAATGAGGGTGATGTCACAGTGGATAAAATCTCTACCTTGGTGACATCACTGCTGATGATACGTTCAGGGAAATTGTCAAACACAAAAGGCGCTGGGTCCCCTGTAGGTGTGATGGCTCATTTGTGTGGTGACATCAAAGGGGTGATGACATCATAATGTGCAATATGAATGATATTCCAGTCCCCTTTAGGCCATGTTCACACAGGGCAGATATGCAGCGGAACCGCCCTGGAACCCGCAGGGAATTCCGCCCAAAAAACCGCACCAAACTGTGTCCGCTGTGGAAAACAGTGTCTGAAAAAAAAAAAGTTTATACTTACCCAGTTCTCCATAGTCATGGTGATGGACAACAGAAGAAAGCGTCGCTATGGCAACGCCAGGGGGTAAGTATAAATCTTTTTATTCATTTTAAACAACTAAAAGCTTTGTGGAGAAATCACAGTTTTTCCGCTGCAAAAAATATTAAGTTTGCTGTTTGTTGCAGGTTTTTCCTCCCCATTGAATTTGATGGGGAAAACCCGCAACAGAAAGCAGATTCCAAAGCATAAATTGACATGCTGTGGATTCAAATAACCACACCGCAGGTCAATTTAAGAATGTTATTTGAGCTGATTTTTCCTGCAGCGTGTGAATGAGATTTGTTCAAATCTCATCTGCTCTGCTGCTACTGTAATACGCTGCAGATTTGTTGCAATTAAATCAGTTGCGGAAAATTCGCAGTATTTACGCAGCGTGTGAACATACCCTTAGAGCCCTAGAACACATGGTGACATCACAGGTATTTACAGGAGGGGGGCAAAGCAAGCAGTAATGTTACAGGGGTGATGGCTTTATAAATTGACTGCCCGCAGCTGCCATACATATCTGCTGCACCGGAAAGCAGTGGTTACCAATACCAGAACTGTGCTTCGTCCCCTTTAAGGCACTATAGCAGGTGATGACATCATCTTGTTCGGAAAGTGAAGTTGTCAGGGTATGGGCTGGTGTGTACCATGTAGGGCACCACTAGATGTGATGACAGCACAGGGCTAATGATGTAAGAATGGCCAATATCAGTGACATTCCTGGCTGACATGTCCTCTTTAAAATCACAGAACGAGTGGTGACATCACACGTGATGATGTCACAGGTAGGAACTGGGTAGGCCGTACTATAGGTTTATACTATAAATTCAGCGCCTAGACCAGGCTCCATAATGGGTACAATTGCCAAATGTCTGACAGCACTGTCTGTTGCTGATGACATCATCCAGGGAATTGTCAGGGACATTCTCATTTTTATGCTATATGGATATTGCATGGTGCGACATATATACCTGGGTTTTTTCAGGGGTGCCAAAAAGAATTGCTCAGTACCATGAACTCTCTTAATCTTGCCTTGCCTTTAACGTGTGGAAGGCATGACTATTCTCCTGAGACATGAATCTTCAAACTACAGTATTTCCTTCAATATTTGATTAAAGATTCCTACAAGGAAAGAAATAGTGTACAGTAAGTAAAGATGAGTACTTACAAAAAAATGTAAACATAAATGTGGAGTGTTGTAATGTATTATGTGGAAAAACTGCATTTTTAGATTTTATTTGTTATAAACCTAAACAGACACTAGAGGGCAGCATTTCATCTATTTTTACTAACTATTGGAACACTTGCTTTTATATTGATAATAGTTTTATTCTAAACACTGTGTAAAGTAAGAGTACTACTAGCCCAAGCAATTTATTCATACATTTCTAGGAGGAATAACAGAGGAACGACACAAAGTAGAGTTTTAAGAAAAGATGCTCAAAAATAGTCAATTAATGGGGAATACAATTATTTACTAAAATAGACATGTCAGGAGAGGTGACGGATCCTCGTTAAACCTGGACGGAATCTGCATGGTGTAATAAAATATCATAGATATTTTCGGGTGAAATATTACATTTATTTGCATACAATCTCATTATAAATTGAAAATTTTAATAAATCAATTGATACTAATATAATACAATACTATGAACATATAAAGGGATCTATATTACCACCTAGTGGTTACAATTGGTACTGCTGAAAACATAACAGGCGTAACATAACGTAAGTAATAATTCTGCATATAATTCTAGTTTTGGAAATGCGCCATAAAGGGAGAGAGATTCTATACTATGCATGAAAGCACAATTACCAGAATACAGGCTCATCTTATGGCTCCCAGGGGATGCTGACAGAGGATATTTGAATTCCATAGCTACATCATGCCCGTGCAGGACATTTGCAATGACTTTATTTATATATATATATATTAGGGGACCTACAAAATTATTATTGACTAAAAAATGATAAAAATGAAAGCCTAACTCCAACAAACCTGAAATCTAAGATGTGAGTGCAGATAAGCTCAATATCCCACTCCACTCATTAACCGGTCCAGGAAACTGAAATATGGGGCGATGTTTATTGGGGCCCTCCCACTGTAGTGGCGCTTAAATAATAATAATAGTCTTTGTATATAAAGCCCCAAGATATTCTGAAACACTTTAGAATTGGTTGAATCATAGCGATGCAATAAGGGCAGCAAGTGAAGCACAACAGACATGGGATGTCTGTGACCCAGTAAGGTTATATGTGAGTTCTGGGGTTTGATTATAGTTGCAATAACATTATGTTACACGAAAATCCTTGAAGAAATTCTTTTTTGAAGCTATGAGTGTTTAGTGCAAGTCTACTGGCCTGAGGTATGAGTTTCATAGAATAGGTGCAGCACGAGAGAAGTCTTACATAAAGATCAGAAAGAACGAAGAGCGAGTGGGTCTTTGAGTTAATAGATGGAGATGTAATGTAGGAAGGTGCAGTATGGTGGAGTACTTAGGAGACTAGTAAGAGGGTTTAACTCAAGATACAGCACAGGTAATCAGTGTAATGAGCGACAGAGAACCGAGATGTGAATTTAGAGGGGTTGTCCCACAAAACACAATCCCCTATCCACAAGATTCATGGGAGATACACAGGGGATACATGTGTGATCGCTGGGGGTCCGACCGCTGGGACCCACAGCAATAAGGAGAACGGGGGACCGAAAGTCCCCCAAAGTGCTCAATGAGAATGGAACGCTTGTGCGCATGCGTGACCGGCGCTCCATTCATTTCTATGGAGTAGCCGAACACAGGCCCCGGATGTCCCATAGAAATGAATAGAAATAAATAAAAAATTTATTATATGGGGAATACAAGTATTTACTAAAACAAACATGTCAGGAAAGCTGATTCTATTTAAGCCGAAATCATGGTGTGTAAGAGAAGGGGTGGTTTACTATTATCAACTTCAGTAAAACAATCCTGAGGGATGTAAAGTGCTGTCTGTTTGGCTGAGTAGGGATCATTAGAAACTTTAGTTTGCGCTATTTGGAATGTAAAGCATAGAAACCAGTTTGTGACAGCCCATCGGAGAGGTAGTTGACCAGATGAGTGTTCTTACAGTTTAGAAATAAAGACGTCAACCATATGTGAGGGAATCTGATCAAGAGCACAGATGGAACGGCAAGAAAGAGCAAAAACGTCATCCTCTATTAGACCCTGTTCACATCACTTTTTTGCCCTACGTTTAGCGTGTATGTCGGGAAAACTCTTGACATACATGATAAGCTTTTCCATGGGACTCCATTAGGCAGACGGAGGCCAAAAGTGTATCCTTTTGGCGTCTGTCATGCCGGTAAACGTTGTTATACACTTTTTCTTTAAGAGTGGTGTCACGATCTGTGGGTATGTGGACCCACTGGGCCGTACCGCCGTAGCGGGATAGCAGCTTCCCAAACAGTGTACCAAGTCAATGTATATATTAGTCCAAGGACAAGGGTACCTGTAGTAGTTCAGACAGTAGCAACGGCTAGGCTCAGATGGGACCTTGGCAGCAGACACCAGGTGTGGTGTAACACAGCAGGCGTGACCGGTGGCACAACACGACTTCAACTTTCTAAGGCACAGGAACAAAGGTAGCATGGGATACAGGTAGCAGGAACGGGAACACTGGGAACAGGATAACCCTAAGGGACCATATGCAAGACTAACACGGGTAAACACAACAATGCTCAGGCAAGGACTAAGAGGCAGGGCCCTTCATATAGTCCAGTGTGATCATGGGCTAATTAATGATTATTTTCATGTGCGCGCACTGGCCCTTTAAGGCCGGGCACAAGCGTGCGCACGCAGCCTATGGGACACAGCAGAACGGAGCGGAAGTGAGCGCTGGGGTCTCCTAGGGAGGAGATGCGGACAGCGCTCACAGATCCATGGCTGCAGCCGTCGGGGGGTGAGTTATCCTGACGTTACTGAAGTGTTTAGACAGTGACTAGACATTCCTTCCAGCCAGGACGGGATGCCTATTCACAATCCTGGTACTTTGTTAACGTTTCTGTGGTACTTACAGCAGAGCAAAGCGTAATCTCGCTGTAACCTGTCATTTACAGCGTGATCTTGCGAGATTATGCTTGCTCTGCTGTAAGTACCACAGAAACGTTAACAAAGTGCTGGGATTGTGAATAGACATCCCGTCCTGGCTGGAATGAATGTCTATTCACTGTCTAAACACTTCAGTAACGTTAATGTGTCAGTATAAGACAGCACATAGTGAACAACGCAGGATCACTATGTGCTGACGAAATGAATGGAGAGAAGTGCATGAGGCTGATTGGTCACTGATTGGTCAGCATCATACACTCCTCTGTACAACGCCCACTTGGTCTAAAGTAAAAACACGCCCAATTGGGCATTAAGAAAGTCATTAGCATAAAGCTAAAATCTCTCCTAACGTGGTAAAAATAGATTGTTTTTCTAAATAAAAAGCACTGCTGTCACCTACATTACAGCGCCCATCTCATTATGTAGCAGATAGGGCACTTATAATGTGGTGACAGAGCCTCTTTAACGACTACGTCATGAACTCTTTTGGCCCCTTTTCAAAGACCATCATGGGATATTTTCCAATATTTTTTTGTTCCTTGTTAAGAGATAGTCTGAAAGATTAAATATATTTTACACAGTTTCCACTATTTCTTTTTTTACTTTTCTCTCTTCCTCTCATAGTACTCTCATCCCAACAGACAATTATAGTTTTTCTTCAGAAGTGGGGCTCGAAATGTTTCTTCTTCTGATCTTCTGTTTTTTTATATTCCTCAGCCGCCTCTTTTATTATGATGTTTAGTTTTCTTTTTGGCTGCTTTGTAAGTTGGTGATCTTTGGTGTTCTTGGACTCTATTGACATTAGTGTGTAATCTGGCTGAGTTTGTTTGGCCAGATATAGATATACCTCTCAATCAACCCAGATCCAGCGGGACAGTGGTTACCCGCTGTCCTGGGCGGCCAGTGGCATGTCCCGGTTTCAACAGTATTTGTGTATTCTGGACGCAGATACAGTTGAATTCAGTAGGGGAGTGGGGAACCATCAACGCCCTGATCCACCATTCAGTATGTAAAGCCAGCCGTGAGCGGCTTGGCGAAGTTGCAGTGACGTCATCACACATGCCTGCATTGAGCCACACATTGCAGAGCCAGGACCTGCAGAGGGATTTCCTCCAATCGTCATAGGAGTGGGGATAGGTGAGTGTTTATATTATTATTTTTATAAGGCACTATGGAGGCATTATATTGTGTGGGGGCAGCTGTTGGGGCATTATACTGCATGGGAGGATCTATGGCAGGATCTATGGGGGCATTATACTGTGTTGGGGGCATATAAAATTGGCACGTCTCTCTTTACAATACTTCAAAGTTGGGAGGTATGTATAAGGATTACAGAGGTTAGGACCAGAGTCGGAGATTGTGGGTGGGCTGTTTATGAATAATATATAAAGTCTTCAAACGAAGAGCCTTTGTCATCTTGTAAGAAACGGTCAGATAGTATAACAGATTTTGGACCTACATATAAAAGATCTAAATCTGACTACATTTTTTACATAAATTTGTTAATATTGTTCACATCTCGTTTGGCTACCGTATTGAAACGTACGCTTTTTTATTTTTTTAAACAGATCTGTTAACAGATCCACTGGTTTTCAAAGGGTTGATGTCATGTCAAAAAGTGTCCGTTTGACTTGTTTCCATCAGGATTCATTTTTTTAACAGAACAGACAACGGATTCTGTCTTAATTTCACACATACACTGAATGGGCACTTTATTAGAGACACCTGCACTTTCACGATTGGCACTTCCCTGTATAATTATTAGACCTGTGACCCTAGAGTTCATGAATCCATTTAGAATGAATCCACATAAGAATGAGAAAATCTAGTGATCTGAATGTCTTCGAACGAGGCACAGTCATCGATGCTAGGCTAGCTTGGGCCGGTATTTCAAAAACTGCCAAACTTTTAGGATTTTCTTGCACAACAATTTTGAAAAAATAAAATAAAAAATGGTGCGAATGAGGAAAAACATCCAGTGAAAGGGGATCCTGTGGACGTCAACAACTCATCGATGGGAGGGGTCAGATAAGGATGTTAAAGGAACAGTGGCACCACAAAAAATGTTTTCATGTCAGTTCAATGTTAGTGTTTTATTAAAAAAGTTTTTATTTATTTGTGTGTTTGTGTGTTACTTTTTTCTATTTTTACACTTTTTCTTCCCTATGGGGGCTGCCATTTTTTTTTCCATTTCTGTATGTGTCGATTAACGACACATACAGACATGGAATACGGCATAGGGACTGCGAACGGGTCCCGTCCCATCCACTTCTGTGTACGCCGTCTGTGTGGGAACTGCGCATGCGCCGCTCCCACACAGTCCAATTTGAAATGCGCGCCGTCCGGCGCCATTTTCCTGTGGACCGGAAGTCGCGGCCGGACAGTAAGATTACTACTTCCGGTCGCGGCTTCCGGACTTGTGCACTTGGACCAGCGGCAGCAGACGGAGCGGACGGGCCGGAGGGAGCCGCGGCGGCAGGAGCAGGTAAGTGATTTCTATGTATGTTCGTGTTTCAGTGTGTTTACTACTGTATGTAAACCTACTACACTGTGTGTTAGCTCAAAAAATGGCGACACACAGTGTAGGAGGTTAGACCGTTCAATCCCCTCGTTTATCCCGGCACTAGCCAGGATAAAGGAGGGGGGGATTCTCAGAGCTCACTAGAGCGAGTGCTTTTTTCCCAATTTTGCAGCAAAAAGCAATGTGGTTGCTTTACCACATGCAATGCTGCAATTTTGGGAATAGCTCCATCTAGTGACCAGCAATGGGAAATATTATAAATTAGAATCTAATTTATAATATTTCCTGACTCGTGAAAAAAATAAAAAAAATTTGAACAATGTTTAATCACCTACACACTAAATGTTTAATTAAAAAAAAACAAAACATGTTTTGCTGGCAACACATTCCCTTTAAGAATGGTTCTGATGAACAGGTGGTCCACAGTCAAGGAAATTGCTGCCGAATACAACTCTAGTGCTGTAATAAACGTGTCCAAATGCACAACTCGTCATTCCTTAGCACGGATGGCCTATAACAGCAGAAAACCGGTTCGAGAGCCATTGCTGTCTAAGGGAAACATAAAGGTGAGATTCCAGTGGACAAAATAGCGCAAAAATTATATCACTGAGCAATGGAAAAACATTGCCTGGTCTGATGAATCCAGATTTATGTTGCACCGTGCTGCTGGGAGCAGGGCCGCCATCAGGGCAGTACTACTGGTACTGCCATCAGGTCCCAGCCACATGGCTGAAAAAAAGGGGCCCGTTTGACTCGCAGAACCCCCCTCCCCCCCTCGCGGCAACTCCCGCCCCCTCTTGGCAGCCCCCTCACAACACCCCCCTAAATCACAATTTAGATAGACAGATGATTATAATATCTTTATCTATCTATCTATCTATCTATCTATCTATCTATCTATCTATCTATCTATCTATCTATCTATCTATCTATCTATCTATCATCTATCTATCTATCTATCTATCTATCTATCTATCTATCTATCTATCTATCTATCTATCTATCTAATAGATAGATAGATAGATAGATGATTATAATATCTTTATGTATCTATCTAAATCGCGATTTTTTTTGTGTGTGTTATACAAATAAAGATTATTATTATTTCTATCTGCCTATCTCTTTATCTATATCTTTCATATCATATATATTGATGTATTGTACAGTTTTAGGCTGGGGCTACAGGGCGACTTTAGCTGCTACACTGGTTGCATACACAAAGATCATTATGGAACCAGCTTTGGAAAATTTGCTCTCCAAAAGCCAGTTTACGCACCATTCATTGTAAGCTCCGCCTTGCGCCCAGCGTGTATGAAATGCCCACTGTCACGTACTCTCTGCCTGCGGCTCCCTCAGTTTCCAGGACATTGAGAGTTACTCGCCTGGGCGTCGCCCGGCCTGGCAGACTGAGGAGCTCAGGAGCTCAATCAAAGCCTGGTTGATGTTCCTGAGCTCCCGCCCTCTCCTTATTTGGTTCAACCTGGGATAGTTGGCCTTTGTCTGTAATTAGAGTTTCCTTGCCTGGTGCTTTCCCTTGTTTCAGACTCCCCTGAGCGACTTGCTTTTTTACTTCTTGTGACCTGACCTCGGCTGGACTCCTGACTTTTCTTTGCCTTCTGACTTTTGTTTTTTCCGCTCTCTCCCGGTTTGGCCCTGCCTGCCTGACTCCGCCTTTTGCGCCCGGACTTGTCCGCCGCGCAATTGGCCTGCCTCTCCCTCCGTGTACTTCCCAGGTGACCCTTTGTTATTTCTTACTGTCTCTGTCTTATCTGTTTGTCAGTTTCACTTGTACCAGTATAGGGAACGCCGCCCAGTTGTGCGCCGTCATTTAGGTCTGATCGTACTAGTAGGTAGGGACAGAGGTTTGGGAAGAACAGGGACCTCACTGTTTACTGTGTATTTTCAGGACACCCGCATATTTGGTATCGTTGAAGTCGGCAGAAGTTGCCGAATATGTATTCAGGTCTATTTACCCAGTGACATGCACCAGATGTCATAAAAAGTCACCTGAATTCACATATCTGTAAAAAAATGGCAGTTTAAATTTTTTCCATCAAAGTCAATGAATTGTCTGGAAAAAGATATAAAAGATTTTAGCCCTCTATGTCACCAAACGAATACCTTGTGTGGGTCGAATTTCCCAAAAAAGAGTCATTTTGGGGGTTTTGACAGTGTTTTAGCACTTCACAACATTTGTAATAGGCCTCATGCGCACGACCGTGTTTGGTCTGTTATATACGAGCCGCATGACGGGCGTATTTCCTGGACCGAACCCAGTTCAGGGAGTCGGAGTTTCTAGCATCAGAGTTATTTATGATGCTAAGAGTCCCTGCCTCCCCGTGGAAATCATGTTTTCAGTACAGGACAGTACTCCCGCGGGGAGGCAGGGACTCTTAGAATCATACATAGCTAGGAACTCCAGCTCTCTGAACAGTGTCGGTACGGGAAATGCGGCCGATATATGGTCCGTATTTCACGGAGCAAACACGGTCGTGTGCATGAAGCCATAGTCCTATGGTGTCAGCAAACCAGCTTTGGAAAATTTGCTCTCAAAAGCCAGTTTGCGCACCATTTATTGTAACCTCTGACTTGCGCCTAGCGTGTAAGAATTGCACACACATTTAGTATAGCTGAAGTCGGCAGAATTTGCCAAATATGTATTTAGGTATGTTAACCCAGTGGCATGCACCAGATGTCGAAAAACATCACCTAAAATTACAAATGCAAATTTTTTTTTAGATTTGATTTCCCTTTATTCCTTTTACATTTTTTATAAAGTAAAATATATCACATATTTTATCACACAATATGGAAGCCCAACATGTTCTGAGAAAAACAAGACCAAATACATGTAGGCTGGAAGAGGAATAGAAGAACAATTTGCTTTTAAATTGGCACATGGCTACAACTCTCCTATTTTCGGTGTGGATTGCGCACTGAAAATTCACTACACATTACAATATAACTCATGTGAATGGGGTTTACCTTTTTTTAAAGGATGAAATAGCGTAGTAGACTCTGCTATTCCATCCTGAGAGATCCCGCAAAAAAAAAAACACGTACACCGCTCCTGAAATCACTATATGGACAGAGATGTCAGGAGCTTCCCGATTTTGGAGTCCCCAGAGAGAGCATCACAATCGCTCTGCCCTTGGACTTTGGCCCTGGGGAAGCTCCTGACATCACTGTCCATATATGGACATCAGGATCAGCGCCGGAGTCCCTGGGCAAAGCTCTAGTAGAAGCTCTGGGGACTCCAGCTCTGGGAGAGCTTCTAACATCACTGGCCATTCATGGACAGTGAATTCAGGAGTTTCCCCAGGGCCATTCCCTGGGCGACGTATCCCACTGTATGCCGTTGAACAAAATCGGTGTATTAACGGTTATCAAAACCAGGGCTTTAACCGGTCATGTGCCTGACACATGGTTTACTTCACTGTAATTGACATCAGTGCTAAAATCAGTTAACGAGCATAACGTACAAATGTGAGCGCACAACTTTCCGTTGCCAAATCCCATAGTAATGGAGGGGGGCCCAGACTCCTTGGCTGTATGGGGCCCAGAAATTTCAGATGGCAGCCCTGGCTGGGAGGGTCAGAATTCGGCACAAGCAGCATGCGTGGATGAACCCTTCCTGTCAGGTGTGAACAGCTCAGCAGGTGGTGGACGAGTGATGGTGTGGGGAATGTTTTCTTGGCACAGGCTATTTCTCTGATACCTGTGGATGGATGTTTGAACAGTAGGGTTTACCTAAGCATTGTGGTCAACTAAGTTCAGCTGTTTACCCTATGGCAGAAGGACACTTTAGCGGCAACTGCGAGAAGTCCACATGGCCAATATTCCTTCAGAACAACTTCAACACCTAGTCTGTGCCACCATGAATTGGCCAAAGGAGGTCCTACGCGCTACTAAATGGGTGTCTTATAAAGTTACTATTCAGTGTATGTAAATGTCTCTGGAAGTTCTCAGAATTACAGATGTCGTGGAAGTCAATGGCTCAAAATATATATTAGACTGAAATTTAGACGAGTGTTCCAACAGACACTCACGCCAGGAACTTTATCCAGCATCCTATTCAGGAGATTTCATACCGATATATATCGAGAGAGGAGAAATAACACACAGATGCTGCTGATATGCTCAAAATACTCCTTTGGGGGTTTATTGCCAAACTCAATTACAATAATATCATTCAAAAGGGGTGTAGACTTGAGGTTAACCAATCAGAGGCAATGTGACAATATTTCTTATTCAGCAAATAGCAGACCATAAGAATATTTCAAATACATAATTATAATTCTTAATTAAAACGCTGACATCAGGTAACACCTGGAAACAAACCCACAATGGGGTGGTGTTAACTGTTCTTTCCCATGAGGGAGTTTATTGCTAAAACGACAAACAGTTGCATTTTATGTCTGGGTGTTCAGCCAACCCGCTAGCCATGGATGTATGACGGACACACGATGAACACATAAAGATAACACATTTCCTTGAGACTCGAGCAGAACTATGTAGAGCAAAGGTCATTAAAATAATGGAGAATAAATATCTTAGTAATTTGGCATCCTGCTTGATAATTCATAATGTAAATTATTACAGACAATACAAGCAAATAGATCATCCTTCACACCAGATATTTGAGATAAAGTAGTGATCAGGGGTGTGCATATTTATTACTCAAAGGTCAGCCAAAATAACTTACAGATAACTGCAAAGAACACTTCAGTGGACTGGTATGATATACTGTGCCTTATATTCTTACACTCATGTGATGGTCTTTCAAGATTTGACATTTTTCTGTGTTAGGGCTTATTCAGAAGAACGTATAATAGGTCCGTGCTACGCGCGTGATTTTCACGTGCGCCGCACGGACCTATGTTAGTCAATGGGGCCGTTCAGATTGTCCGTGATTTTCACGCAGCGAAGTCAATGGGTACGTGAAAGTCACGCGCAGCACACGGATGCACTTCCGGGTGCCGCGCGTTGATCGCGCAACAGCAGGACAAATTATGAATGAAAACAGAAAAGCAGCACGTGCTTTTTTTTTTGTTTACAAACATAAAAACAGAGTGTCATAATGATGGCGCAGCCACGCATCATATGGTGATGACACACGGAGCTTTTATGGACCTTTTGTGCACGCAAAACGCCACGTTTTTTGCGCGTGCAAAACGCAAACGCTCGTGTGAATCCGGCCTTAACCTTCTTTTTGATAGGTCATTTGTAACTAAGTGTATGCTGATGTACTGCTATACATGTTTGGTTTTATTGTCCATTTGATAGAGCTTATGTGTGACGTTTTCTTTCTGTTTTAGTATTGGATAAAGCAAATTTCAAGAAAAATGACACTAATAACATAAAAAGAGAGAACTTCAGTAAAACTGTTCTTCACCTTGCACCTTTCTTTATTCCAGCTCAGTACCAGCAGCCCCCAGTAGATGGTGCTCTTGTACAGGCGTCGTGTAGATGCGCAGTGGCTCCCCCGTCCTGCGAGATCCCGGAGTGTGGAGAGACTGTGCCAGTGCTGCATTAGGTTACCCCGCCCTCTTGCAGATAACACGGGCTGGGTTTCTGGCACCGAGTCAGCATCCTTAAACCCCGTGGGATCTCCAGCCCTCACTTTCCCTGTAGGGAGGGGCTGGTGGAGCCTGTATCTATGTGGAGAAATCTAATGGGGGGGGGGGGAGGTCTTATACAGGAGGGGCTGTGATATGAAGACTGCATACTCAGGGGTCCCAGGGCAGGGGCTGGTGTGCCCATGTAAACCTGGCACTGCTGGCATCACATTCCCATTTACTATACAGCATTTGTGCAGATCTATGAAACCTGCAGCCTGTGCAGTAATGAAGATGTAACACACCCTGTGCAGTTATTTAAAGGAGCAGTGCTTCATTACAAGCTGAATATTATATTATTATTATTTCTTTATATTACTCTCACTATTGTAGGTGACATAATCAGACACTTGCAGAGAGGAGGGGTCCTGATAGCAAAATGTACCATCCGACTCCCCCCGGCGTCCACATGATGGTTGTCCACTATCTGTTATCGGAGAGCCTTCCTCATTGTGGTACACAAGGAAGGGGGTCAATATGAGAGTCCCCGGTCTTTAGGTGCTGTCTCTGTGATTTGCATTTACTTATATATAAAAATGAATGCATGGAGATACGGCACCGGTATGGCGTTCTGTTTGCATATGTAAAATGCATAGGTTGAGCTTTTTGTATTGATTCTGATTTGCTCGGTATACCTTGCAGTCGGATTTAGGCAGAGAAAGGGATCACATTGCAGTACAAGCACTTTCAATAAAGAATACAGCCGTACGGATGCTTTATGGGGGGGTCTGAATTTTCAGAGAAAACTTGACTTGCATATGATTGGAGCATTATATGAACTGCCTATAGAAACACTTATGTATAAATCTATAGGGGTGGGCACGAGCCCATAGGCTAACATTAGCAGGACTTTTCCGGTATGGATACTGAATACGCTTGCATGCAAGAGCCGTAAGACCATCTAAACAATTGCGTTTAGTGTGTAGGGAATGATATCCCCCTGTCCCATTTTTGGGGGCAGGGCAGACACCAGGGTGTATAGGGAGCAGAAGGCTGGTGCACGGCGTATGCCATATGCAGGACATCGAGGGTGACTTCGATGTATTTGCAGCAGACATCTACCTCCCATAGAGGACGGTGATCTCCAAGATGAGAGAGATTCTCCCCCTCCATGGTTGTCTGCCCCAAAAATAGCACAGAGCAGAGTCATCAATCTTTGCTGCAAGTACATGTAGCCGGATGTGTATATCCCCCAACAACACTCACGTATACATTACTATTAATTTACTATATACTCCAATCCATAGGCTCAGCAATGCACGGCTGCAAAGCATGAATCCCTAAACAACAGATTAGGCTTCTCACCCCGTCAGGGTTAAAACCAGTAAAATCCATTGTGCAGGGGAACGCCGGATGAAACTCTATAGGGTATTCAATTGACATCAGTCTTAACGCTTTCTTGTCTGGATTGTGTAGCTGAGAAGGATCAATGGATGAGCAATATATCACTGCAGAAAGGTGGTGATGCAACGGATTGTAAAAAGGTTACCATGGTAACCAGATCAATAGCCGCACTGGAAGTGAATAGCGACAGCTTCGATAAATGGGGAGAAGTTCAGACACTCCTGTATGGCTGCGCTGACATCTAAACTAGAAAATTGTACCGTGGGTGGGGTTGCAGTGGCGTCTGCCCAGAGAGATGCAGAAATTGATTCAAGACAGTAAAACATCTATCAACGCCGGCACCCGCCAAGACACAAGCAGACTGTATTCCTGCAGAGAATCGACCTGCACTCCCACACAACAGTTATGAAAATATTGCAGTGCCTCCATAAATGGGTTACGTTATGTTTACGTGTAAAGAGGAACCTCAGCGTCCTACATTTACTGATGGTCTGTAGTAGGACGTGGTGGGTCATTTATGTGGTAAAATGTTACTGAGAACTGGCAGCAATAAAATTGCGCAGAGACCAGATTTACATAGTGTTGTTTATTCACATGAGTTTTGGCGATTTTCGGAAAGGGTGTGTTTAAGGCTTCGTGACTCATTCAGTGTATAAATGAATGATCATTATTTGGTCATTGATGATGTTGGAAATGTGCAGGGTGCCATCCTAAAAGAAAGACTTTTCTACTTTTGTGTATCCACACCCGGCCTGTTCTTTGCGACTTATACATTGATGGCCTAACTCTTAGGCCACCGATCAGTATTTGATCAGGGGATCCGCCCCCCCCAGAAACCCCACCGATGAGAGCATTGGGGCTGGACGAGCACAGGCATTGTATACAGGGGCACAGTCACTTGTTCGGGGGTCTAATGCTGGGACCTCAGCTCGTCGCTGAAGTATCAGGCACGGTTGTCTGTATGGATGAGACACTATTCCTGTGTAAACAATGTAGGGGATGTAGGAGTCGAAGCCTGACCGATCCAATATTGATGGCCTATCCAAATGATAGGCCAATAATGTCTAAGTCCCGGAGAACCCCTTTAAGCTAGCCTGATATATAAAGAGCATTAACGACAGTCTATGGTATAAAAAGGGTGTAGTCACACATGCTGCTACTGAGCCGCGTGGTCAAAAACCAGACGCCTTTTACCACAAATTACCACAGTTTTACAGTAAAGCTTGTGGCAGTGATTTCCTTACTGGTAAAATATATTAAAAACATGTTTTACCTGTAAAAAATACACAACCAAATATTGCATTGAAAAAACGCAGCAATTCATGGTAAAATGTGTGCGGTTTTGCTGCACAGATCTTGACCAGTGGGCGCACTGCTGGCGCGTGTGAATAGACCTAAACCATTAGGTTCAGAGCGACAGAAATATGCTCCTTCAGTCGTAATTATTTGGCTGGATTCACACGAGCATGTTCGGTCCGTAATGGACGGAACGTATTTCGGCCGCAAGTCCTGGACCGAACACACTGCAGGGAGCCGGGCTCCTAGCATCATAGTTATCTACGACACTAGGAGTCCCTGCCTCTCCGGGGAACTACTGTCCCGTACTGAAAACATGACTACAGTACAGGACAGTTGTCCCGCAGCGAGGCAGGGACTCTTAGCGTCGTACATTTCTATGATGCTAGGAGCCCGGCTCCCTGCACTGTGTTCGGTCCGGGAAATGTGGCCGAAATACGTTCCGTTCATTACGGACCGAACATGCTCGTGTAAATCCAGCCTAAGTGTTCATTCTTCAAAAATGTTCTCAGTCCTCAGTAGTAAACACCACAGTCGTAGCATTTACTATACTATCATCTGAGAGGAGTATGTGTAGGGAAATGCAAGGGTACAATATTTCCTGGGAAATTAATGTTTTTCCACGTCCCATGGTCCATGTTGGGAAAAGTTTTAGGATCCATGCACACAGAATTGCAGCATACAAAGACCCTGTATAGCAGCACGATCTGTAGGGACCTCATGTAATTCCATATGGTGCATCTGTGAGCAATTCTTCTAAGGGAAAATACCCTTATTTTTTTATATTTTTTTTTAGGAGTAACTAAAGGTGGTTTTATTGTTCGTTGTTAGCGACATATACATAGAATACTTGCATCCATTGAAAAGTTCCAGCAAGCAGTTTTACTAACAAGACATACAACGCTACTTAATCTCTGGAACTTCTGATATCATCTGACACCTCGTCAGGTGAAACTAAAGACACACGTTGAGGGTTTGAACCTCTTGTCCTTACTACCATAAGCACATGAGTGGACAGTTCACTGTCTCCCACAAGACTCTCACACTCCTGAAATACTTTGTGTTGCTGGGGATCCAGCTACTTTCACTAAGTGGGACGTCGGTGACCTGCTACCTGCACATCATCCCCTCCTTGTCCACGTTACATGCAGTCCTGTCCTGATAACATGAGTCCACATGATCAGCAAACTTCTCTCCTGAAATACTCTGGGTTGCTGTGATTATTCTTATAATGCAGATTCTGGGGAGAATGGAATACGTGGTACATTATAAACAGATGTATTATGAGGGAGGTTGATATGGTATCAAACCAGGGCAGTACCCGTCTTGGATTATAACTTCTAAATAGATAGAATTCTTCTTAAATGGCAGATTTAGACAAATTCGAACGACCATGGTTTTAAAACATTACAAACGATTGATTGCAATGGCCAAAAACAAACATCTGCAGAAAAGCTGATCAGTCATGTTGGACTTTATTCGGCCGGTTATCGGGATCGGTTGATTACATGTTGCAGGTAGAGGAGCACAAGGCATAACACATGAAGATGCCAACCTGCTTTTAATGGATTAGAATAAAACGTAGAGATCTTATCTTCAGCGCTGCATGATTATTTTCTTGCAGAGGACCACAGGTGCCAAGTGGTGACCAGCCAGAAGCCTCATGTCTAAATCGAAACAATTTCCATGACCTTAGTGGGGGCAGTGATGGTCTCTTTCATGACAAAGGACTGCAAAAACAGCATTACATGACCAACTTCATAGCATTAATTGTGCCATTCAATGCTCCTTAAGGCCATCCACATAACCTCGGCCCTAAAGGCAGAAAAAACGATTAATTAAAAATATGATGCAACAGAACACAGGGAAACGAGACATATCCAGCAGCTTCAGCTGTGCACGCACACAATCATTTAAAGGGGTATTCTGCTTTCAGGAGTTTTGTATTTATTCATTGTATAATGGAAGGTTCTACTTTGTGCATCATTTTCTTATGGTCTTCAAGGTCTCTGGTTGCAGTAACTTTTTGTACATTTTACTGTAACAAGCCATGTACCTGTGTGATCATCATGTGACCAGGACAGCTTTCAAGCCTCTGGAAGTAAACTAGTATTAGGGGGGATTCACACGAGCGTGATTTGGCAGCGTGTAGACCGCGTGGTTTTCGCGCGGCACGCAATGCCCTATAGAAGTCTATGGGGCAGTACACACAGTCCGTGTATTTTGCGCAGCGTTTGTTCGCTGCGCAAAATACGCGACAGGTTCAATAACTCTGCGTATTTCACGCATCACGCACCCATTGAAGTCAATGGGTGCGTGAAAACCAGGCAGGTCGCACGGAAGCACTTCCGTGCGAACAGACTGAAACAGCGCACGAGCTGTCAAAAGGATGAATGGAAACAGAAAAGCACCACGTGCTTTTCTGTTTCCAAGCATCCAAACGGAGTGTCTTTGCGAGGAGCGAACCCCGACAACCGAAGCTAACTTCACCGGGTTCGGCCAAACTCGAAGCACTTCCGTGGGACAAGCGTGATTCGCGCAACAGCAGTGAAAAGGATGAATGAAAACAGAAAAGCACCACGTGCTTTTCTGTTTCCGAACATCCAAACGGAGTGTCTTTGCGATGAGCGAAGCCGGACAAGCGTACCGAACTTCACCGGGTTCGGCCAAACTCGTTTTGGCCGAACCCGGCAAAAAAATTATCGGTACGCGACGTCAGGAGATAGTCACTGTCCATGGTGCTGAAAGAGTTAAACTGTTTCAGCACCATGGACAGTGACTTCCGATCCCAATATACATGAACCTGTAGAAAAAAAAACAAAGTTCTGACTTACCGCTAACTCCCGGCTTCTTCCTCCAGTCTGACCTCCCGGGATGACAATTAAGTCCAAGTGACAGCTCCAGCCAATCACAGGCCAAGCACAGGCTGCAGCGGTCACATGGACTGGTGCGTTATCCAGGGAGGTGGGGCCCGATGTCAAGAGAGGCGCGTCACCAAGGACGCGTCACCAAGGCAACGGCCGGGAAGTTCTCGGTAAGTACGAACTTTTTCTTTTTTTTTCTACAGGTTTTGCGATATTGTGTTCGGCATTCACTGTCGAGGGTGCTGAAAGAGTTAGCTCTTTCAGCACCTTGGACAGTGACGGCCATCGACTAGCCTCATCTCTATGATGGCGGCTGCGCGAAAATCACGCAGCCGCGCATCAGACACGGATGTCACACGCAGCTGTCAAATGGTTTTTGCGCGTGCAAAACGCCGCGTTGTTTGCGCGCGCAAAAACGCAACGCTCGTGTGAATCTGCCCTTACACTGTGTTCATTTATTAAATGCAAA
Organism: Rhinoderma darwinii; assembly: GCF_050947455.1. Lineage (NCBI taxonomy): Eukaryota > Metazoa > Chordata > Amphibia > Anura > Rhinodermatidae > Rhinoderma > Rhinoderma darwinii. The sequence goes on from NC_134692.1 coordinate 28,539,810, forward strand.
TCCTGTTATGGCAAGTTGTTAAAAATCCTAAATTGCCCTTTTCCAGTAAGGCCCTGTTCACATCTGCGTTCGGCATTCTGTTATTCTGCTCTGTCAGAGGAGCTGAAGAATGAAAATACGGTCTTACTGGAAACAACAGTGTAGCATGCTGCGCTATTGTTTCTGGTATGTTTTGTGGAATCACGAAGCCTCCAATGCAGATGTGAACCCTTATCTGTTTCCGGAAAAGTGGTGTGACAACTATCATGGCTGTCACACGAGCTGTCACTCAGCTTTTACAGACGCCTACTGGCAAATTAGAAAAGTGAAAAATATCACATTCTGCATTGTAGGCAGATTTGCTGTTTAGGACTATTGGGTCACAGCCATATTAGGCCCCATGCACACGACAGTAGATTTTGCCCATAATTACGGACCCATTAGTTTCTATGGCCGACGGACTCCTCCCCGTATATTTAGGGGAAGGTGTCCGTGCCGTAGAAATCTTCCGTAAAAAAGAGGACATGTCCTATTTTATTATTTTACGGACCGTGCTCCCATACTTCATAATAGGAGCACGGTCCGCAAATGCAGATGTCTGTCCGCGGCTGTGCCCGTAATCACGGACCATGTTTACACAGTCGGGGTGTACATGGGGCCTTAGTCGTCACACAACTGTCCCAGAAACATTTGCCACTAAGAAGGTTTTTGTAGCTATTTCACAGAATCTGACAATTCAAGAATTTATATTTGAAGGTATTTTCGATTCTAACAAGACAAGTGGGGGTTAGTGGATATACTGGGGAATTAATTATACTCGGCTGTTTATAAGATTTATATGAACTGATTTTTATAAACTCGGATGGAGTTTTCCTAATTGCAAGAAACTCAGGGTTTTAGTCTCGGTAATTCGCTCGAATGTTCCAGTGCTGTTCATTACTCCGCCATCTCCCGGCCACAAGTCGTCCCCGGGGCACAGGAGCATATGGGACGTGCATGTTATCATATTCTGCTGGCATGAAGCAGCATGACTCAGGTTATCAGGTAGTTTTCACAGCTGTTGCTTTTCCATCTTGCTGCAATATTCTCACATTCCCATTTTATACTTCATAGGAAAATGCTGAAGCTGCACCTGCACAGAACTGGTGACAGACACTGGTACATATATGATGCGTATGACACGATAAAAGCAAATGTGATGTCATAAGACTTTCTACTTGTTGGGAGGAGATTAATGTAATGTAATGTTCCTTGCTGATCCTTAGAAAAAGGACAAAAATGTCTCAAAAGACGGTGCCGTGCACCCTGCAAGCAGAAATAAAATGAGTTCTTATAAGGGTATGTGCACACGAGGGAATTACGTCCGTAATTGACGGACGTATTTCGGCCGCAAGTACCGGACCGAACACACTGCAGGGAGCTGGGCTCCTAGCATCATAGTTATGTACGATGCTAGGAGTCCCTGCCTCGCTGCAGGACAACTGTCCCGTACTGTAATCATGATTACAGTACGGGACAGTTGTCCTGCAGCGAGGCAGGGACTCCTAGCATCGTACATAAGTATGATGCTAGGAGCCCGGCTCCCTGCAGTGTGTTCGGTCCGGTACTTGCGGCCGAAATATGTCCGTCAATTACGGACGCAATTCCCTCGTGTGCACATACCCTAAGGGTGAATTCACACGTGGCAGATTTTGTTGCGAATGAAAATCAGTTCCATTCATCTGAAGGGTGTTGTTTTAGCGGCAAGCACATGGATTTATGAAATTTCCATCCAGACATGGATTTATGCAACTTCCAGTCAGAGAAATTTCTGCAACAAAATTTGTGTGTGTATACACCCTAATGGTATGTCCATACAGGTCGGATACGCTGCCTAAAAGTATACAGCGTATCGGACCTAGAACCCGCAGGGAATTCCGGCCGAAAGACCGCACTAAATTGTGGTGCAGATTTTTGGCTGGAATCGCCACTGGGGAAAGAAGAGCAAAAAAATAAATAAAAATACTTACCTTCACTGGCATTGCCTTAGCGATGCGTCCCTCTTATCTTCATGCAGCTTGGTCTCCTGTGATGACGTAGCAGCCCATGAAACACTACAGCCTGTGATTGGCTGCAGCAGTCACATGGGACGAAATGTCATTCCAGGGGGCTGGGCTGCACAAAGAACAGTCAGGGGAACAAGGAGCCATCGCTATGGGGGCAAGTATAGATTTTTTTTATTAACTGTAAACAAGAAAAAGTTAGTTTGTTTTTTTCAGATTTGCAATTTTTGCAAAGGAATCGCGGGTTTTACACCTCAAAAATCACAACATTTGCTATTTGTTGAAGGTTTAACCTGTCTGTTGAACTCAATGGGGGAAAAAAATCGCAACAAAAGTTTAGAATAAATAGACAAGCTGCGGATTAAAAAAAAACACACTGCGGGTCAACTTATGTACGTTTTCTCAGCAGATTTTTTTCCGCAGCGTGTGATTGAGATGTGTGCAAATCTCATCACTTTGCTGCTACTGTAAAATGCTGCAGATTTTCCACAATTCAATCCGTTGAAGAAAATCCGCAGTTAATCCGCTACGTCTGCACATAGGTATGTTAACACAGGCAGGACACGCTGCAGACTTTCTGCAACGGAAACCTCAAAAAACGCAGGTAAATCAGTCTCAGAAATCTGGAGCAAATAGTGCATTTTTGATGTGCATATTGCTGCGAAAACGCATTGTAGCTGCAGAAATATTTGCTGATTTTCTGCGTCGATTTTACCTGTGGATTTAGTGTGAAGCATTGATTGTAGCAAACGTTAGTGCACCTGCGTATTTCCAGAGGTTTTTACAGCATTTTAGCTGCATAAACACTATACAAACTGACACAAAACTCAACTTTGCAGAATTTATGCTTCAGATTTAAGTTTATGGCCCAAACATGCAGCATCTCTGACCAGAATACGCCGCATATCAATTGAGATGATAAGAAATGCTGTGAAATTTCTGCCCAGAATTTCATCGCGGAAATGGAGGAGGAACTGCTGCCATCCCTGAGTTTGCTAAAGAAGAGGCTGTACTGCAGACGAGAAAAATAAATAAAGGGAGGCCTCCATGACTTACATAGATGGGAGGGATAGTGAGTTGGTTGGCCTATGGGAATTTAAGGACAGGGAGGGTAGGAGGGTTATTGGGATAAGGGGAGGAGTGTTAGGGGGTTGTACCTTGTTTCTTGTGGTCTTCCTCCCTCTCTTCGTCAGGACGCAGAAGAAGGAACATGTTCCCGCCCGCCCGCCCTTGATTGGTTTGAAGTATTACGGCAAAGGTTGCTGTTGGTGGTTTGTCCTGGCCAGGATTTACGCTGATGATGTATGTCTTCGGTGGTCTAAAGCTCTGGCTGGGGATTCCGCTCCAGGAGGAGCCACTGACGTCACTGTCCATATATGAATATTGATGTCAGGGGCTCCTCCCGGAGCTGAATTCCTGGCCATGTCGTGGCCGATTCTCTGGCTGGGGGTTTTGCCCCTAGAGGGTGTCCCAATGGGTACAGGTGGAGGGGTATAGCGCTATTTTCATGAGGGTGACACTATCTTTAAGGGGGTGTGGCATTATCTATGTGGGGACTGGCGCTTTATTCGTGGGAACTCGCACTAGGGGCAGCTAAGAGGGCATTATACTGTATGCAGGCAGTTATGGGGCATTATAATGTATGGGGCAGCTAAGGGGGCATTATACTGTATGGTGACAGCTAAAGGGGCAATATACTGTATAAGGGCAATTATGGGGGCATTATACTGTATGGGGGAAGCTATAGGGGCATTAGACCGTATGAGCAGCTGAGGGGGCATTATAGTGTATGGTGGCAGCTGAGGGGGCATTATACTGTATGGTACAGATAAGGGGGCATTATACTGTATGGGGGCAGCTATGAGGACATTGTGCTGAATGGGGGCATCTATGGGGCATTATACTGTATGGGGGCATTATACTGTATGAGGCATGCTATGTGGTATTATACTCTATAAGAGCAGCTATGGGGCAATATACTGTATGAGGGCAGTTATGGGGGTATTATGCTCTATGGGGCAGCTATGGGGCATTATACTATATGGGGGCATTATACTGTATGGGGCATCTGTGTGTGCATTGTTTTATGAGGGCAGCTATGGGGCATTATGCTGTATGGGGGCAGCTATGGGGCATATACCTACCTATATGGATATATTCCTTATATGTGATACAATAAATAAGTGATTACTTATGCCATATACTGTCTGTACATAACTTTGAATTAATGTACATTTTTTGATCCAGTTATTTACTTGTTTTAGATTCTCATGTTTTGATCAATAAAGATTTTCTATTTTCCTAATATTTGACATTTCCAGACTCTTTTTCTCTAGTTTATATATAACTGTGTCCTTTTTAGTAGCATTTGGGTGATAGAAAGCATGATCTCAGGATTTCAATAAAAAAAAAAAAAAAGAGTACTGTCTACACATGGGTGTTTCTTTTTGGCTGATAATGTAATGTCTCGAGGCTCTACAAGGCCATGTTCAGACGTGGTGGAATTTTTCCGGGGAAAATGTTGCTGCAGATTCTTTGCGAATTTGCAGCAACATATTCATATTTGACAGGTAATTCAGACGTTGCAGATATCACAGCGGACTTGCCACAGATTTCAGTTTTTGCATTGCAAAGGCTGAAAACCCGCAGTGAAATTCCGCTTCTTCTCTGCAATGGAATGAGCTGCTGCGGAGGGAAAAATCTGCACAGCAGCCTAAATTACGCACAGTTATTTTCTGCAACATCTGAACTAAGTTTCCTAAAAATGTATAGAAACAAATAAAGTGAAAAACGGCTGCTGCAGAATTCCACTGCGGACTGTCCACAGCAGAATTCAACAGCAATTCCGCTACGTGTGAATGTGCCCTAAGAGTGGATTCACCAGCAGATTTTGTTGCAGAAATTTCTGCGACTGAAAATCAGTTCCATTCGTTTGAACAGGGTTGTTTCTGCAGCAAGCACATGCAGCAGTTTGGGTAAGATTTGAACAAATATCAGCCCCACACCTCGGAAAAAACCCACCTAAAAAAACTTATAGAATTGCGGAATCGCTTTTCTGTTGCAGGTTTTCCCCATTGAATTCAATGGGGAAGTAAAAGACGCAACAAAGAGTTATGGGTTGCGACTTTTGCAGCGGAAACGCGATTCCACCGCAAAAAAAAAACCAAAAGAAAAAAAAATGTTTTTTTTTTTTAAAGAAATTAATAAGAAAGCTCATACTTAGCATAATGGCGTAGTCCTAGAAATGCGACCCTCTCTTCTGAGCGCAGCCCTGCCTCCTGGGATGGTGTTTCATCCCACAATCAAAGGCTGCAGCAGTCACATGGACTACAGCGTCATCCCAGGAGGACGGGCTACGCTCAGAAGAGAGGGACGCGTCGCCATAACTAGGGTTATGGTAAGTATGAATGTCTTATTTTTTTTCCACAATGTGGTGTGGTTTTTCGGACGAAATGCGCTACGGGTTCTAGTTTGGATACGCTGTGTATTTTTACACGCAGTCAGGGGCGTAACTAGGAAAGACTGGGCCCCATAGCAAACTTTTGACTGGGGCCCCCCCCCCTCCCCAGGGTGTCACACAACCCCCCCTTTAGATAGTGCCTTTTTTACAGCCCCCTCTGTAGATAACGCCATACAGCCCCCCTGTAGATAACTCCATACATCCCCCTCTGTAGAGAACGCCATACAGCCCCCCCCTGTAGATAACGCCATATATCCCCCTGTAGATAACGCCATACATCCCCCGGGGGGGCTGTATGGCGTTCCCTACAGGTGGGGGGGGGGCTGTATGGTGTTCCCTACAGGGGGGGCTGTATGGCGTTCCCTACAGGGGGGGTGTATGGTGTTATCTACAGAGGGGGCTGTATGGCGTTCTCTACAGAGGGGGCTGTATGGCGTTAGCGCCATACAGCCCCCTCTGTAGAGAACGCCATACAGCCCCCTCTGTAGATAACACCATACACCCCCCCTGTAGGGAACGCCATACAGCCCCCCCTGTAGAGAATGCCATACAGCCCCCCCCTGTAGAGAACACCATACAGCCCCCACCTGTAGGGAACACCATACAGTCCCCCCCTGTAGGGAACGCCATACAGCCCCCCCTGTAGGGAACACCATACACCCCCCCTGTAGGGAACGCCATACAGCCCCCCCCCCTGTAGGGAATGCCATACAGCCCCCCCACCTGTAGGGAACGCCATACAGCCCCCTGTAGGGAACGCCATACAGCCCCCCCTGTAGGGAACACCATACAGCCCCCCCTGTAGGGAACGCCATACAGCCTCCGCTGTAGGCAACGCCATACAGCCCCCCCTGTAGGGAACGCCATACAGCCCCCCCTGTAGGGAACGCCATACTGCCCCCCCTCCCTTTAGGGAACGCCATACAGCCCCCCCCCTGTAGACTAACCCCATACAGCCCCCCCTGTAGGGAACGCCATACAGCGTCCCCCCTCCCAAAAAAATGCGACCTACAGTGTGTCCTACAGAAGACATGTATCCCCTATCCACAGGACAGGGGATACATGTGTGATCGCTGGCATTGATAGGGAGAACGGAAAGTCCCCCGAAGTTCTCCATGACTAACCTCTGACTTCCGGCGTCTGCGCAGCTCAATAAAAAGGAGCGCTGGTCACACATGCGCACAAGCGCGACCGGCGCTCCATTCATTTCTACGGAGCTGCCGACACAGACCCCGGAAGTCCGAGGTTTGTGATGGAGAACTTCAGGGGACTTTCAATCCCCCGTTCTCCCTATCGCTGCCAGCGATCACACATGTATCCCCTATCCTGTGGATAGGGGATACATGTCTTTTGTTTAATGGCAGAGCGGGGAGATACCTCCCTGCTCTGCCGTAGTGTTCAGTGGCGTCGCGCTGTAGCAGCCATAGCGGCTGCTAGTGGAGCCTCCGGCCATGGTGGGGGCCCGTGCCGGCGGGCGACACGGGCCCCCACATGCCGCGGGCACCGTAGCAGCCGCTACGGCTGCTACGGCGGTAGTTACGCCACTGCACGCAGTTTATCCGCCTAGTGTGTTCTTACCCTAAAGGATGAAACATTGACTTAGAATAGCTTCCTATAGGTGGCACTAAAGAGACAGTTTTTTTTCCTTCTGAAGAAAAGCTATTTTACATCCTGATGCTACTGGAAACAGTCAGCATTCTACTGTTTGATTCTGTTATTTGTATTATGTATACCTAATAAAGATGCTGTATTTTACCTTGATGACTAAATAGCCAATGTCCAGCACATGGGGGGGGGGGGGGATTTCTTTAAAGGAAATAGTCCTGTAATTGTACTTTGTGGTAATCTAATGCCTTGCTATGTATACTTTTATAAATGCACTTGCTCATCAGAAATCTGTCCCTGGATGACAATTATGAACTGACCAATGCTAGTATCTCTATGTGCTCGCTTACCCTCCCCCGCCGTCAGTATGTGCTGCTATTACATGGTCAGCAGACCAGAGTGAGTCCAGGACATAGTTATAAGGGTATGTTCACACGGCAGCGTCCGCTACGGCTGAAATTACGGGGCTGTTTTCAGGAGATTTCAGCCGTCATTGCATGTTGAGGTGCTTTTCGCCGCGTCCATTACGGACGTAAATGGAGCTGTTTTTCCATGGAGTCAATGGAAAACGGCTCCATTTACGTCTGAAGAAGTGACAGGCACTTCTTTGACCTTGGGCGTCTATTTACGCGCCGTCTTTTGACAGCGACGCGTAAATATACGCCTCGTGGGAACAGACCAACGTAAAACCCATTGCTTTCAATGGGCAGATGTTTGCCGACGCTATCGAGCCGCATTTTCAGACGTAAATCGAGGCGTAAAACGCCCGAATTACGTCCGTAAATAAGCCGTGTGAACATACCCTTACACTCCAGAACCATGCGGGTGAATAAATACACACATAGCGACTGATATAAAATGGTTGTGGAGAGCTGTACCCCCACTTCTCCTGATGTATGGATGTGATGTTGTATTCAGTCTTGCAGCAGTTATCACCTATGGTACATTAGCGCTTTAAATCTGAATTATTAATGCAGCTGCTTAGCAGATTCTGTACCTGCCTCATCATCAGAACAGAAAATGTTCTGCATTCTGGAATCATACACATACACAGCGCTCTGTCTGCATACAGATGTATGTCTAAAATGTTCTACAATGCAGAATCGAGCATATACATATACTGCACAATGACACATATATACACATATACACTCATGTACTGCACAATGACACGTATATACACATACACTCATGTACTGCACAATGACACATATATACACATACACTCATGTACTGCACAATGACACATATATACACATACACTCATGTACTGTACAATGACACATATATACACATACACTCATGTACTGCACAATGACACATATATACACATACACTCATGTACTGCACAATGACACATATATACACATACACTCATGTACTGCACAATGACACATATATACACATACACTCATGTACTGCACAATGACACATATATACACATACACTCATGTACTGCACAATGACACATATATACACATACACTCATGTACTGCACAATGACACATATATACACATACACTCATGTACTGCACAATGACACATATATACACATATACTCATGTACTGTACAATGACACATATATACACATACACTCATGTACTGCACAATGACACATATATACACATACACTCATGTACTGCACAATGACACATATATACACATACACTCATATACTGTACAATGACACATATATACACATACACTCATGTACTGTACAATGACACATATATACACATACACTCATGTACTGCATAATGACACATATATACACATACACTCATGTACTGCACAATGACACATATATACACATACACTCATGTACTGCACAATGACACATATATACACATACACTCATGTACTGCACAATGACACATATATACACATACACTCATGTACTGTACAATGACACATATATACACATACACTCATGCACTGCACAATGACACATATATACATATACACTCATGTACTGCACATTGACACATATATACACATACACTCATGTACTGCACAATGACACATATATACACATACACTCATGTACTGCACAATGACACATATATACACATACACTCATGTACTGCACAATGACACATATATACACATACACTCATGTACTGTACAATGACACATATATACACATACACTCATGTACTGCACAATGACACATATATACACATACACTCGTGTACTGCACAATGACACATATATACACATACACTCATGTACTGTACAATGACACATATATACACATACACTCATGTACTGCACAATGACACATATACTCATGTACTGTACAATGACACATATATACACATACACTCATGTACTGTACAATGACACATATATACACATACACTCATGTACTGCACAATGACACATATACTCATGTACTGCACAATGACACATATATACACATACACTCATGTACTGTACAATGACACATATATACACATACACTCATGTACTGCACAATGACACATATATACACATACACTCATGTACTGCACAATGACACATACACTCATGTAATGCACAATGACACATATATACACATACACTCATGTACTGTACAATGACACATATATACACATACACTCATGTACTGTACAATGACACATATATACACATACACTCATGTACTGCACAATGACACATATACTCATGTACTGTACAATGACACATATATACACATACACTCATGTACTGCACAATGACACATATATACACATACACTCATGTACTGCACAATGACACATATATACACATACACTCATGTACTGCACAATGACACATATACTCATGTACTGTACAATGATACATATATACACATACACTCATGTACTGTACAATGACACATATATACACATACACTCATGTACTGCACAATGACACATATATACACATACACTCATGTACTGTACAATGACACATATATACACATACACTCATGTACTGCACAATGACACATATACTCATGTACTGTACAATGATACATATATACACATACACTCATGTACTGCACAATGACACATATATACACATACACTCATGTACTGCACAATGACACATATATACACATACACTCATGTACTGCACAATGACACATATATACACATACACTCATGTACTGTACAATGACGCATATATATACACATACACTCATGTACTGTACAATGACACATATATACACATACACTCATGTACTGTACAATGACACATATATACACATACACTCATGTACTGCACAATGACACATATATACACATACACTCATGTACTGCACAATGACACATATATACACATACACTCATGTACTGCACAATGACACATATATACACATACACTCATGTACTGCAAAATGACACATATACTCATGTACTGTACAATGACACATATATACACATACACTCATGTACTGTACAATGACACATATATACACATACACTCATGTACTGCACAATGACACATATATACACATACACTCATGTACTGTACAATGACACATATATACACATACACTCATGTACTGCACAATGACACATATACTCATGTACTGTACAATGACACATATATACACATACACTCATGTACTGCACAATGACACATATATACACATACACTCATGTACTGTACAATGACACGTATATACACATACACTCATGTACTGTACAATGACACATATATACACATACACTCATGTACTGTACAATGACACATATATACACATACACTCATGTACTGCACAATGACACACATATATACACATACACTCATGTACTGCACAATGACATATATATACACATACACTCATGTACTGTACAATGACACATATATACACATACACTCATGTACTGCACAATGACACATATATACACATACACTCATGTACTGCACAATGCCACATATATATACACATACACTCATGTACTGCACAATGACACATATATACACATACACTCATGTACTGTACAATGACACATATATACACATACACTCATGTACTGCACAATGACACATATATACACATACACTCATGTACTGCACAATGACACATATACTCATGTACTGTACAATGATACATATATACACATACACTCATGTACTGCACAATGACACATATATACACATACACTCATGTACTGCACAATGACACATATATACACATACACTCATGTACTGCACAATGACACATATATACACATACACTCATGTACTGCACAATGACACATATATACACATACACTCATGTACTGTACAATGACACATATATATACACATACACTCATGTACTGTACAATGACACATATATACACATACACTCATGTACTGTACAATGACACATATATACACATACACTCATGTACTGTACAATGACACATATATACACATACACTCATGTACTGCACAATGACACATATACTCATGTACTGTACAATGATACATATATACACATACACTCATGTACTGCACAATGACACATATATACACATACACTCATGTACTGCACAATGACACATATATACACATACACTCATGTACTGCACAATGACACATATATACACATACACTCATGTACTGCACAATGACACATATATACACATACACTCATGTACTGTACAATGACGCATATATATACACATACACTCATGTACTGTACAATGACACATATATACACATACACTCATGTACTGTACAATGACACATATATACACATACACTCATGTACTGCACAATGACACATATATACACATACACTCATGTACTGCACAATGACACATATATACACATACACTCATGTACTGCACAATGACACATATATACACATACACTCATGTACTGCAAAATGACACATATACTCATGTACTGTACAATGACACATATATACACATACACTCATGTACTGTACAATGACACATATATACACATACACTCATGTACTGTACAATGACACATATATACACATACACTCATGTACTGCACAATGACACATATACTCATGTACTGTACAATGACACATATATACACATACACTCATGTACTGCACAATGACACATATATACACATACACTCATGTACTGTACAATGACACGTATATACACATACACTCATGTACTGCACAATGACACATATATACACATACACTCATGTACTGCACAATGACACACATATATACACATACACTCATGTACTGCACAATGACATATATATACACATACACTCATGTACTGTACAATGACACATATATACACATACACTCATGTACTGTACAATGACACATATATACACATACACTCATGTACTGCACAATGACACACATATATACACATACACTCATGTACTGCACAATGACATATATATACACATACACTCATGTACTGTACAATGACACATATATACACATACACTCATGTACTGCACAATGACACATATATACACATACACTCATGTACTGCACAATGCCACATATATATACACATACACTCATGTACTGCACAATGACACATATATACACATACACTCATGTACTGTACAATGACACATATATACACATACACTCATGTACTGCACAATGACACATATATACACATACACTCATGTACTGCACAATGACACATATACTCATGTACTGTACAATGATACATATATACACATACACTCATGTACTGCACAATGACACATATATACACATACACTCATGTACTGCACAATGACACATATATACACATACACTCATGTACTGCACAATGACACATATATACACATACACTCATGTACTGTACAATGACACATATATATACACATATACTCATGTACTGTACAATGACACATATATACACATACACTCATGTACTGTACAATGACACATATATACACATACACTCATGTACTGCACAATGACACATATACTCATGTACTGTACAATGACACATATATACACATACACTCATGTACTGCACAATGACACATATATACACATACACTCATGTACTGCACAATGACACATATATACACATACACTCATGTACTGCACAATGACACATATATACACATACACTCATGTACTGCAAAATGACACATATACTCATGTACTGTACAATGACACATATATACACATACACTCATGTACTGTACAATGACACATATATACACATACACTCATGTACTGCACAATGACACATATATACACATACACTCATGTACTGCACAATGACACATATATACACATACACTCATGTACTGCACAATGACACATATATACACATACACTCATGTACTGTACAATGACACATATATACACATACACTCATGTACTGCACAATGACACATATACTCATGTACTGTACAATGACACATATATACACATACACTCATGTACTGCACAATGACACATATATACACATACACTCATGTACTGTACAATGACACGTATATACACATACACTCATGTACTGTACAATGACACATATATACACATACACTCATGTACTGCACAATGACACACATATATACACATACACTCATGTACTGCACAATGACATATATATACACATACACTCATGTACTGTACAATGACACATATATACACATACACTCATGTACTGCACAATGCCACATATATATACACATACACTCATGTACTGCACAATGACACATATATACACATACACTCATGTACTGTACAATGACACATATATACACATACACTCATGTACTGCACAATGACACATATATACACATACACTCGTGTACTGCACAATGACACATATATACACATACACTCATGTACTGCACAATGACACATATATACACATACACTCATGTACTGCACAATGACACATATATACACATACACTCATGTACTGTACAATGACACATATATATACACATACACTCATGTACTGTACAATGACACATATATACACATACACTCATGTACTGTACAATGACACATATATACACATACACTCATGTACTGCACAATGACACATATACTCATGTACTGTACAATGACACATATATACACATACACTCATGTACTGCACAATGACACATATATACACATACACTCATGTACTGCACAATGACACATATATACACATACACTCATGTACTGCACAATGACACATATATACACATACACTCATGTACTGCAAAATGACACATATACTCATGTACTGTACAATGACACATATATACACATACACTCATGTACTGTACAATGACACATATATACACATACACTCATGTACTGCACAATGACACATATATACACATACACTCATGTACTGCACAATGACACATATATACACATACACTCATGTACTGCACAATGACACATATATACACATACACTCATGTACTGTACAATGACACATATATACACATACACTCATGTACTGCACAATGACACATATACTCATGTACTGTACAATGACACATATATACACATACACTCATGTACTGCACAATGACACATATATACACATACACTCATGTACTGTACAATGACACGTATATACACATACACTCATGTACTGTACAATGACACATATATACACATACACTCATGTACTGCACAATGACACACATATATACACATACACTCATGTACTGCACAATGACATATATATACACATACACTCATGTACTGTACAATGACACATATATACACATACACTCATGTACTGCACAATGCCACATATATATACGCATACACTCATGTACTGCACAATGACACATATATACACATACACTCATGTACTGTACAATGACACATATATACACATACACTCATGTACTGCACAATGACACATATATACACATACACTCGTGTACTGCACAATGACACATATATACACATACACTCATGTACTGCACAATGACACATATATACACATACACTCATGTACTGCACAATGACACATATATACACATACACTCATGTACTGTACAATGACACATATATATACACATACACTCATGTACTGTACAATGACACATATATACACATACACTCATGTACTGTACAATGACACATATATACACATACACTCATGTACTGCACAATGACACATATACTCATGTACTGTACAATGACACATATATACACATACACTCATGTACTGCACAATGACACATATACTCATGTACTGTACAATGACACATATATACACATACACTCATGTACTGTACAATGACACATATATACACATACACTCATGTACTGCACAATGACACATATATACACATACACTCATGTACTGCACAATGACACATATATACACATACACTCATGTACTGCACAATGACACATATATACACATACACTCATGTACTGTACAATGACACATATATACACATACACTCATGTACTGCACAATGACACATATACTCATGTACTGTACAATGACACATATATACACATACACTCATGTACTGTACAATGACACATATATATACACATACACTCATGTACTGTACAATGACACATATATACACATACACTCATGTACTGTACAATGACACATATATACACATACACTCATGTACTGCACAATGACACATATACTCATGTACTGTACAATGACACATATATACACATACACTCATGTACTGCACAATGACACATATATACACATACACTCATGTACTGCACAATGACACATATACTCATGTACTGTACAATGACACATATATACACATACACTCATGTACTGTACAATGACACATATATATACACATACACTCATGTACTGTACAATGACACATATATACACATACACTCATGTACTGCACAATGACACATATACTCATGTACTGTACAATGACACATATATACACATACACTCATGTACTGCACAATGACACATATATACACATACACTCATGTACTGCACAATGACACATATATACACATACACTCATGTACTGCACAATGACACATATATACACATACACTCATGTACTGCAAAATGACACATATACTCATGTACTGTACAATGACACATATATACACATACACTCATGTACTGTACAATGACACATATATACACATACACTCATGTACTGCACAATGACACATATATACACATACACTCATGTACTGTACAATGACACATATATACACATACACTCATGTACTGCACAATGACACATATACTCATGTACTGTACAATGATACATATATACACATACACTCATGTACTGCACAATGACACATATATACACATACACTCATGTACTGCACAATGACACACATATATACACATACACTCATGTACTGTACAATGACACATATATATACACATACACTCATGTACTGTACAATGACACATATATACACATACACTCATGTACTGTACAATGACACATATATATACACATACACTCATGTACTGTACAATGACACATATATACACATACACTCATGTACTGTACAATGACACATATATACACATACACTCATGTACTGCACAATGACACATATATACACATACACTCGTGTACTGCACAATGCCACATATATATACACATACACTCATGTACTGCACAATGACACATATATACACATACACTCATGTACTGTACAATGACACATATATACACATACACTCATGTACTGCACAATGACACATACATACACATACACTCGTGTACTGCACAATGCCACATATATATACACATACACTCATGTACTGCACAATGACACATATATACACATACACTCATGTACTGTACAATGACACATATATACACATACACTCATGTACTGCACAATGACACATATATACACATACACTCGTGTACTGCACAATGCCACATATATATATACATACACTCATGTACTGCACAATGACACATATATATACACATACACTCATGTACTGCACAATGACACATATATACACATACACTCATGTACTGTACAATGACACATATATACACATACACTCATGTACTGCACAATGACACATATATACACATACACTCATGTACTGCACAATGACACATATATACACATACACTCATGTACTGCACAATGACACATATATACACATACACTCATGTACTGTACAATGACACATATATATACACATACACTCATGTACTGTACAATGACACATATATACACATACACTCATGTACTGTACAATGACACATATACTCATGTACTGTACAATGACACATATATACACATACACTCATGTACTGTACAATGACACATATATACACATACACTCATGTACTGCACAATGACACATATATACACATACACTCATGTACTGCACAATGACACATATATACACATACACTCATGTACTGCACAATGACACATATATACACATACACTCATGTACTGTACAATGACACATATATACACATACACTCATGTACTGCACAATGACACATATACTCATGTACTGTACAATGACACATATATACACATACACTCATGTACTGCACAATGACACATATATACACATACACTCATGTACTGTACAATGACACATATATACACATACACTCATGTACTGCACAATGACACATATATACACATACACTCATGTACTGCACAATGACACATATATATACACATACACTCATGTACTGCACAATGAGACATATATACACATACACTCATGCACTGCACAATGACACATATACTCATGTACTGTACAATGACACATATATACACATACACTCATGTACTGTACAATGACACATATATACACATACACTCATGTACTGCACAATGACACATATATACACATACACTCATGTACTGCACAATGACACATATATACACATACACTCATGTACTGCACAATGACACATATATACACATACACTCATGTACTGTACAATGACACATATATACACATACACTTATGTACTGCACAATGACACATATACTCATGTACTGTACAATGACACATATATACACATACACTCATGTACTGCACAATGACACATATATACACATACACTCATGTACTGTACAATGACACATATATACACATACACTCATGTACTGCACAATGACACATATATACACATACACTCATGTACTGCACAATGACACACATATATACACATACACTCATGTACTGCACAATGACACATATATACACATACACTCATGTACTGCACAATGACACATATATATACACATACACTCATGTACTGCACAATGAGACATATATACACATACACTCATGTACTGTACAATGACACACATATATACACATACACTCATGTACTGTACAATGACACACATATATACACATACACTCATGTACTGTACAATGACACATATATACACATACACTCATGTACTGCACAATGACACATATATACACATACACTCGTGTACTGCACAATGACACATATATACACATACACTCATGTACTGCAAAATGACACATATATACACATACACTCATGTACTGCACAATGACACATATATACACATACACTCATGTACTGTACAATGACACATATATACACATACACTCATGTACTGCACAATGACACACATATATACACATACACTCATGTACTGCACAATGACACACATATATACACATACACTCGTGTACTGCACAATGACACATATATACACATACACTCATGTACTGCACAATGACACATATACTCATGTACTGTACAATGACACATATATACACATACACTCATGTACTGCACAATGACACATATATACACATACACTCATGTACTGTACAATGACACATATATACACATACACTCATGTACTGCACAATGACACATATATACACATACACTCATGTACTGCACAATGACACATATATACACATACACTCATGTACTGCACAATGACACATATATACACATACACTCATGTACTGCACAATGACACATATATACACATACACTCATGTACTGTACAATGACACATATATACACATACACTCATGTACTGCACAATGACACATATATACACATACACTCATGTACTGCACAATGACACATATATACACATACACTCATGTACTGTACAATGACACATATATACACATACCGAAAAACGCGAGTTGCTCAAAAAACGTCTGAAAATCAGGGGCTGTTTTCCCTTGAAAACAGCTCCGTATTTTCAGACATTTTTGGTCACTACGTGTGCACATACCCTTACATGTATATACACATACACTCATGCACATATCTGTATATATAGTCAGACACTCAGATATCTTTATATATATATATATACACTGTATACCCACACATACATACAAATCTTTATGTACACACATAAATGTATACATACATTTATCTGTACAGTATATATAGTGCACATACTTCATTCACAAATATATAGGGATTTATATATATATATATATATATATATATATATATATATATATATATATATATATATATATATATATATATGTATAAATATATAAATATATATATATATATATATATATACATAGCATACATTCATACATACATACTCATATGCACATACATGTCCATATCTGTATTTACATACTCATACATATACACATACACACACAAACCCCTGTATACACATACTGTATACATACATAAATAAACACATCTGTATATACCCATACTGTACATACTTTCACACATACTCTGCATAGGCACCTGTATACATACATACACACACAAATAGATATAAACACATACGCAAACATACACCTGTATATACACATACATACACACATATGTGTATATACACATACTGTACATACATTCACATATACTGTACATAGGCATCTGTATATACAAACATGTATAATGTATACATTCATATAAACAAATGCACATATCTGCATAGACAGACGTACTGTATATACACACATCGATATATGTAAATACACACATACAAAGTCAGTTGTATAAGCATACACAAATACACACATACAAACACACCATGATATAAATGTTCTCACATGCTCAATTGTAAATACGGCAAAAAGTTTTGCATTGCTTTAAGCATTGATGGTGTATCCCTAAGACATGCTGACAATGTATGATTATTGGAGCTACGACTCCCATTAGTTACAAGAAGATGTGATGTCCGATATTGCAGCTCAGTGCAGAGCATATTCATTCAAGTGAAAGGGAATGAGATGCAGTACCAGACACAGGGCGTGAATAAGAGCGGTTCTGTGAAATCTAAAGGGGCGACGGTTGGGATTCCTGACGTCTGACCCCACCAATCAAACATAGGGATATGCCATCAACTCAGTTAAATGCAAAATGTGGACAATTAGTAATAAAGGCCGGTCCAAAACAAGGAACATATCCAGTTGTGTCTTATTCTGTTTTGAGGTAATAGAGAAATAAACTTATCATGTTCAGTGAATTGTCATGCATAAATAATGTTCTAGGTAAAGAGAGCTCAGTTGCCAACAAAGGGAAAAAGTTAATGTGTTTTTCATCTTGTGTACTGTACAAAATGAAAAAAATGTGTCTTGACAGGACAATCCAGCCACTGGATTAATACTTTTGTGGCTAAGGGGGTTTTACACAGGACGATTATCGTGCAGACGAGCTTTAATATAATGCTCGTTGACGATAATTGCCCTGAGTAAACGGGATCGATCATCTGCTGGTCGTATCGATTTAAAAAAGTTAAATATTATCTTTGTCGGCAGAACACCTCCCTGTGTAAACAGGGAGACGCGCTGCCGACATGATAATAATGGATGGGGACAAGCGATCGGAGTAACAAATGCTCGTCCCCATCCATAGCTCCGTGTGACAGGAGCAAGCAAGTGCCGATTAACGATATCTCGTTGATTGGCCGGTGGAAAAGGGCCTTTAGCCAGTTTTACTGTGAGTCCTTTATTTGGGGCCATTACTAGTCACTAACCTGGTGACCCAAGGAGTTCTAAGTCCATCCTTGCTGTCAAGCAGTCTTCAAAACGACTGCTATAGAGACATTGCACCAGAGGCGTAACTGGAAGTGCTTGGGCCCTGATGCTAAATCTTTAACGGAGACCCCCACCTACTATGTGCCATTTATAATACTGATGTCTTTTTAATGTGTTGGAGGTACCCTTTGACCCCCTCAGGCACCAGGACCCAGATGTGACTGCAACATCTGCGCCCTTTATTGTTAGGCCCCAGCATTGCCGATGTTATAATTAGGCCTAAGGTGCAAGGCAGAGGTTCATGAGATACGAGCATACTGTGGTTATCATCAAAGAGGTATGCAAGAAATCACAATTATGAGCGCCAGGTTCAGTAGGCAGAAAATAATTCCCTTTTTTAACATCCCATTAAAGGGGTTGTCTTATCACAGAGAGCCCAGCTTCCGAGACCCGGGAAAACAGCCCGCTAAACATTTGTGGCCATTGCATGGTAAATTTAATATCACATGGCAGTCATTCAGATGATTGGCCATCCACGTAATACACGGATGGCTCTAGTCCACCAGAGCGGCTCTCTGCTCTGGCTCATAGAGGGGGGACCCAAGCGAGAGACCCCTCAATGATGTCCATGTGCTTTGTAGTCAGTTTATGGTTGACTACCGGGCAAAAAAATCCAACAAAATAGATAAAAAATGTAACAGATTGTCTGTTGGTTGCATTAAAGAACGTGGCTAGTTAATGGCTATTAGACTTTACTGTTTATAATACCTAATGAATATTATCAATAATAATATTATCTCCGTAACGACCAGGCCTGTTTGGGACTTAAAGGGATTCACTAGGGGTCTGACCTGTGGATAAGGGATACATGCGTTTTGTGAGGAAACCCCTTTAATGACCATTTTCTTTAATTTTTTCATCCTCACATTTCAAGAGCCATAACTTTTTTATTTTTCCCTCGATATAGCTGTATGAGGCTTGTGTTTTGCAGGGCTAGTTGTGTTTTTCAATTACACCATTTTGGGATACATATAATTTATTGATTTAGCTTTCATAATTTTTTTTCAAAAGGAAGTGCAAAAAAAATAGCAATTCTTCCATTGTTTTTTTTGCAGTTTTTTTTGTCATTTACTTAGCGGTAAAAATAACATGTTAATATTATTTATTCTGCAAGTCGGTATGAATGCGGTGATACCTTGTACTGTATGTATAGACTTTTTTTTACATTTTACTACTTTTGCACAATAAAACATGTTTTATGGAAAAAAAGTCACATTCTGAGATTCATAACTTTTTGGCTTTTTCCATCAATATAGCCATATGAGGGCTTGTTTTTTTGCGGTATGACTTTTAGTTTTTATTGGTACCATTTTGGGGTACATATAAATGATTAGCTGTCATTTTTTTGGGGGGGATGCAAAAAAAAAAAAACAGCAATCCCGATGTTGTTTTTTGCAAGCTATTTTACACCATGCCATATAACTAATAATTTACCATATTTTTCAGTCTATAGGACGCAGTATTTAGCAAGAATAAATCTTGCTAAAAACTCCATGCGTCTTATAGTCCGCAGTCAAGAGACCTGGCTACACCAAGCCCCCCGACTGCTGCTTCATTATTTAATCTCTTCTTGACCCATGACGTGCCGTCACATCATGGAGCTGGGTGGGGTGGGGGGGTGTTGTATGGAGCGGGCTCACGAACAGCCCGCTCAATACACTGCAGGTGTCAGCTGTGTTTTACAGCTGACACGCTGCTCTAACGGCCAAGAACAGCAATTTCGCTGTTCCTGGCCATTTAAAGGGGTTGTGTCATAAAACACATGTATCCCCTATACACAGTATAAGGAATACATGTGTGATCGCTGGGGGTCCGACCCCCAACGATATGGAGAACGGGGACCAAAAGTCACCAAGAGCGCTACATGAGAAGCTTTGATTTTCGCGTTCTGTGTCCGGCAGCTCCATAGAAATGAATAGGATTCTTCTGTGCATGCGCGAGCGGCTCTCCATTGATTTCTATGGAGCTCCCGAACAAATAAGCCGGACACAGAACCCGGAAGTCCAGGCTTCTCATCTAGCGCTCTGGGTGACTTTCGGTCCCCTGTTCTCCTTATCGCTGGTGGTCACATTGGTCGGACCCCCAGCGATCCCACATGTATCCCCTATCCTGTGGATAGGGGATACATGTGTTTTATGGCAAACCCCTTTAACTAGTTATATGCCGCGGTCAATAGCGACCGCGGAATTTATAGGAGTTTTTCCATGAAGGACATTTATGACATATCCACAGGATATGTCATAAATGTCAGATAGATGCGGGTCCTACCTCCGGGACCCGCATCTATCTCTAGAACGGGGCCCCCTAAGCCCCCTTTCTAGCTCTCTGTGCTCTCCCGGCCACTTGATTACATGTGAAGTTACTGAAACAGCGTAACTCGCTCAAAAAAATCGTATGTACCAAAAAATGGTGCCAATAAAACTACAGCTCATCCCGCAAAAAATTAGCCCTCACACCGCTCAATCGATGAAAAAAATATAAAAAAGTTATGGCTCTCAGAATGTGGTGAAACACAACAAATTATTTTTTAACAGATTATTTTTTTCCTATTTTCTGTTGTCTAAAACCTGGGTGCGTCTTATGGTCAGGTGCGTCTTATAGTCCGAAAAATACGGTATGTTTGTTCTTTGGGATGTTATGATTGCGCCGGGACCTTTTATGTAATGTTTATTTTATGGTGACGAATTTTAAAAAAAATCTAATCATTTTGAATAAAAAAGGGTTACATTTATGTATATTTTTGTGGGGTATTTTTTAATTTTTATTGAACTTTACTTTATTTTTTGTCCCTCTAAGGGACCTTTGATCCCGGCAGTTGTGGCAGGAGCCAGGTTGTGTATAACAGCTGCTGATCTTGTGGGTACAGTGGCAGTACCCACGAGATCCGAGTGACAGGTAATTCTGTCTCTATGTGGCAACTAGCCCGAGTGATATATCCATCCCATCACTCGTCGTTAAGGAGTTAAAGGAAGTTTCTTTTTATCTGTAGACCCACAACTCCCAGTGTTCATCTGGATGAAAATTTATACCTGGCTTTTCTGATGATTTTTGTTTTAGTTAAATTATATTAAAATAAAAAGTCTCTTCCTTAAATATGAAATACCAGAGCCCAGGTTTCTAGGTAGTTGAGTCGCTCCATCCACTCTCCTGCTTATACATAATAGATGACATGGAAATGGACTGTCTAAAACCTTTTCAATTAAATATACAGTCATTTCAGCTCAGTTGTCTCATTGTTTCCATGTAGAATTTCTAATATTCTCTGAGTCGTATAATGCCTTATTACGTAGATAATTACTAAATCCACGGAACTGACGGATCAATTGTGTCTGTGTATAGCAGTATGGTGAAAACAATATGTAACATGTTATTTATAGTGCATTCACATACACACCCAGTGCTCATCTGAATTGCAACAGCTTCAAAACCAGCAAGTGTGTGTAAAACTTGATATCTCATGGGACTGTAGCGGCCGCCCGGTCTCTATCCAGATCCCAAACGTGTATGATTATATCAGAATGTTCTTTGGGATATTTTCGCCTTTCCCCTCATGTCATTGTCAGTTAGCATGAGTGCGAGGGTCCTTCTGTTCTCACATCACTTTTACTTCAACAAGCAGAGTCCACACTGAGCAGGTATGGCCATGTCCCATTGTCTTAAGGCATCTAAAATGAAAAATTTTAGCAATAGGTCTTAATTCAATATTTTCTATTGTTTTGTTTCTAAAGCTCCTATGAAGACCTATGTGTCTCCATGGTAACAGACAACAAACAAACCTTGTGCAGTCTGATTCTGCAGTTATATTGCCTTCTATCGGTCCTTTACGTCTTGCTTACATACTTTCGGAAGGAGAGCAAGTGATAGAGAACAGATGGAAAGGAGATATTACTGCAGGATTAGACTACAAAGGGTTTGTTTGTTGTCTGTTACCATGGAGATGCAAAGGTTTTCATAGAAGCTGTAGAAACCAAACAATACAAAATGTTTAATTAAGACTTATTGAAAAGTTGATTCATTTTTTTATTTTAGATGCACTCACAGAATAAAAAACAACAAATTTGGATGTGAAATTAAACATAGCCTTTGAGTAGAAATGTCCTGGCAGGAAAGTACCTAGATACTTCCTTTTGCAAGGTCTTTCGAAAAAAAAGATGTCACTATCATGCCTTGGGAGAAAAGCGTAGACCCACTGTGTCATTACTAGATTTGGTTAGGTCTAAACCAGGGGGGGCAGAGTCTAAGGGATTTGACAATGTTCATCTTAAAATACCCCTCACGAGGGTATGGGAATCCCCACCTTACGCAACCCCTAAAAGTGGTCCTTATGGTTTTTAACTTAAAAATGACAAAATCCACTTCTCACTCAGGGTAATTAACTAGACATTGTGTGGTAAATAGCTACAGTATTCTAGGATCCAACACATGTCTCAAAAGTAGGTCATCCTTCACATGAAGAACATGTTCATTTTTTCTTGATCACAACATGAATAAATAATGAAACTGCTGTTTTGGAAACTCTAGTTATAGGCTTTGCATATTCTTCAGTAGAGATAAGCAAATTGATGAGTTCACTCTCCTTTTTGTTCTTATGAATTTGAGCAAGCATGGGCTCACCTTGTATAAGAAAGGAGCTCCATTTGCATTTAAATAACCAAGTCATTGTGCTAGTATATACAAAAAACACCACAAAAAAAAAAGCAAAACTGACTATTGTTTTAACATCTAAAAAATAATTATATTCTTAAATGATATGCCAATTTAAAGGGTGTTTCCCATCAGAGATATTTATGACATATCCACAGGATATGTCATAAATGTCAGATGGATGCGGGTCCCACCTCTGGGACCCACACTTCTGTCTGGAACGGGGCCCCCTAAACCCTGTTCTACCACTCTGTGTTGTGGCTGAAGCTCGCTGAGCTATGCTGTTTCCGTAACTACTATTCACTACCATGGGAGTTACCCGCTCCTTGCCCCACAGCGGCCAACCATCAGAGATATGATGGATTGAGGATCATGACTTGTTCTCCACAAATGACCATTTGTGATTTCCTTTCATCAATTTCTAAAGATTTTCTTGTGCATTAAGGCTGTTTGACTGTACCCAGATGAAGTTACCTTTACTTTTTATTAAACTGTGAGCTAAATACTACCATGGGCACCAAGCATCAGTACATTTCTAGAATTGCATAAGGCATGTGATATGTGCACTATTACTTTCTACGGGATCATTTTAGTATAGGGCTTCAAATCATCCCCATTCTTGCAGATATCTTGCATTGTATGCCCTTTTATAGACCGACAACCCTATAACTATTCAGAATGGAGATTTTATGGACAGCTTTAGTCAGGGAAATGTATTCACCATTCACCACAATATTCCCTACATATCCAAAGCCCTTCAATGTGACGACCCTGCTGAGGAGCACCCCAAACGACCCTTTCTCAGATGCCTGTGTATAACATTATTTTTCGAGATTTAAGTGAAATTTGGCTTTAAAATGTGTTTGGTGAGCAAATAAGTTTATTTTAAGACAAAAAAAAGTAATGTGTAAATGTAAAGTGTGCCTCTCGTTTTAGATAAAAGGGAATAGCAATAGTAAATCTTCAATATTATTGGTAAACCTTCCATGTTTCTATTGTTGCAATGGGGCCAGCAGAGCCTATCCCCTCCCCAGCGGTAGTCTGAACCAATCTCCACAAATGTCTTGGGGTATGTCCACATGAAAAGTAAACACTGCAGATTTTCCGCAACGGATTTCATTGAGGAAAATCTGCAGTGTATTACAGTAGCAGCAGAACAGATGAGATATGAACGAATCTTATCCACACGCTGCGTAAAAAATATGCCGAACAAACGTTCATAAATTGACTTGTGGTGCGGTTTTTTAATTCTCAGCATGTCAATTTATTCTTTGGAATTGCTGCTTTTCTGTTGCGTGTTTTCCACACTGAATTCAATAGGGAGGTAAAACCCGAAGAAAAAATAGCAAATGTTGTGAGTTTTGCAGCATAAAAGCTGCGATTCCGGCGCAAAAAATCGCAACTCAGAAAAAGAGGTTATACTTACCTGTAGTAGTCATGGCGAAACGTCCCTCTGACATCCTGCAGCCCGGTCTCCTAGGATGACGTTTCATCCCATGTAACTGCTGCAGCCAATCAGAGGGACGCGTCGACAAGACCACGGGTAAATATAATTTTTTTTTTTATAACCTGCTTTTTTCCGCAGCGGATTTTCTCCTGAAAAACTGCACCACTATTTTGTGCGGTTTTTCGGCCAGAATTCCCGTCGACACCTAGGGCGGATACGCTGCGTAGTTTTACGCAGCGTATTCGGCTAGTGTTTTCCTACCCTTGCTCTACATCCTTGGTATCCATAATCACAGAGAAGTTCATTGTCTAAAAATTGCCTCTCGTAAGGAAAGCTCACAGACTAGGGAGTCACAGAGGACACTCAGTGAAGAATTACACAGACTGCTGCCAGGGAGTAGGAGGATCTGCCAACCCCCAGATAACAGAAGGTATATGAAGTAAATGGCAGATATACTACAAATAAGATCTTTCTATTTATACGTTATCTGAGATGGGAGGCTCACTTTAACAAATGGCTGCTGTGGTTATATGTCAGGCCCATTCGGGCATTTATAAGAAGAGGTGTATGACCAGTCACTAAGAATCAGTAAATGATACAATGATGTGACTATGTGCGTGTCAAAATCTGAAAACGATTGAAGAAAAAAATAATACAATAATATTGTAAGGCTATCATCTTATCTGCAAATGTATCATGACTCACTCAGCCAAAAATAGGCCCTGCATATGAATATAGGTCAGTCCCGTATGCATTCATTGAAGTGTTCTATATACTCTTACAGTACGTTCCTGATTGTCTACTTATTGTCTTATCCAGTTCAGAGGCTCAGGTTGGCTTCTGCACTCCCGTCCTAAGTTCTAGAATTCAGGCATCAAAGATTTATGAGATATTATATTGCACTGAAAAGATTCTAAAAAAAAAGAAGCTAGTGAAAACATGAATATCCTATAACTTTGTACAAGGGCCGGGTTTAGGTGGCAGTCTCCCAGGGCCCTCATTTCCTATGGGGCCCCCAAGGACCGGACCCGCAATAGCAACTTGAGAATAGTGCATATAAACCATTTACTGCCAAAGACCACCAGGGGCTTTAAAATGAACTCCTTCAGAGCCTCAGATCACCAGGGATTGTACTATTATAGCGGATCTGTCACCATACTATGCTGACCTGGTTAAGGGCAGCATATTATAGGGACCGGTCCGCTGTACTATAAGAGCAAATGCCCCAAAAAAGACTGTGGCTAATAGCAGCTGAATACAGCAGACTCATAATTATGGATCCGCTGTATTCATGAGCGGAGCATTCCCCCGCCTGACGGCACTGTGTATACATGCAGATATACGGCTCCCTTTAGTAACTGGTGGGGGGTAGGGGGAGCGCTCCCCTCATGGAGACAGGGGACTCATAACCATGTGTTACTGTATTCTTTGTTGGGCTTTATTGGGCTGTTGACAGATCTACTCAACTCCTTCTCTTGAGGTATTTCACAGCAGTATTATTTGGGCACTGAATGGCAGTGCTATGTGGGCATTCTATGAAAGTATTATTTGGAATTTTATGGCAGTATTCCACTATAAGGGGGAGTTCACACAGTGTCAAGCAGAAAAAAACGTGGGAAAAAAACGTGGGAAAAAAACATGAAAAAACAGCATCAAAAAACGCTGGCAATTTAAAATCGCCAGCGTTTTTTGATGCTGTTTTTTGATGTTTTTTCCCACGTTTTTTTTCCCATGTTTTTATTTTAGCCGTTGAATCTAATTCTAAAACCGTGTGCACAAACTGGAGCAAAAATGCTCAAAATAAGTGACCCAGGTTTTTTCTGCCTCCCATTGATCTTAATGGAAGGTCTGAGTTGAAATTTGCTCGAAGAAAGAGCATGCTGCTTTTTTTTGCCACAAGCGGAAATTTTTGGGCATTTCTTAGTGCTGATTACAACACCGTTTTCACATCAAAATCAGCGCCAAAAAACGCCATGTGAACTACTCCTAAACTTTTGGGTTAAAAGTGCACATGTATCTGTGTTTTTTATATATATTTTGAAATTACACAGCCAACTTATTGCCCAGGGCCTCACTTTCTATAAAATTGGCCCTGCCTTGCAGACCGGTATGGTGTCAGATACTCAGTGGACTTTCCAAGTTATCTCTAGGATTGTATGTCAGGCCCTGTTGATAAAGATGTTTCTCCTATTTCTGCCACTCGATGCTTTGTGTCGCTGAGCTGATGACTTGATTTCTGTTTTCCTAATCTACCTTGAGACTACGCTTTGTATTATCCAGAATCCCAGACTATATGGTGCCTGATTAAAGGAATTAATTTGCTAATTTTGGGGAATACAGAATGGGAATGATATAATTGTTACGTAGCAGAGAGGAGAATTACAATTGGGTAATTAGATGTTGTGTTGGAAGAATGTTATGCAGCGAGTATTGCTGGGTCCATGTTACGCTGTAGATGCGACTGCATACAGCAGGATCGGCAGAGAAGCACGCTGAGGTCGGAGTTATATGCTGCAGTAATAAAGCCCCTGGAAAAAATAACACATCTTCATTCCAAGTGCAGCAGCTTCCATCAACGGCGAAACTATCCCAAAATCCCCGGGAGAAACCTCTTGTACATTATGTCTTTGTAAATGACTCCGGTCCCTTGATGGTTCTATTTGGTTTTACAATGCTGCACACTCAGCCTTAAATTTTCACTTACAATGTAAAAACCTTGCTAATGTTTAGTTACAACTAGCAATATTAGTCTACACGAGTTCTAGTCCCGCAACCACAACCAATCATAATACATAGTGGTACTATTAATTATTTATACATGCTTAACTTTACATGATGTAAGTACCACTAATGTCACCATTAATGTGAACTGAGAAGAGTAAAGGAATAGGCCTTAGCAGGCCATATATGAACGCCAACCCCCTACCTGCCCCTCTTAAAAGGGCTTTCCTGGATTAAAACCTTAATGGACTATTCTTAGAATGTGGGGCTGAGCTGCAGTACTAGGCAGAGCCGCATGTACAGACAATACAATAATAAGCCACCATTCAGCTGTCATGAACCTTGATTGTGACTTTTAATATTCTTATAATACTGGGTGCACCCTTCCTTAAAGGGGTTTCATCAAACTCATCTCACGGGTCTGACACACCACATTATAAGTGCCCTATCTCCTATATAAGGAGATCGGCGCTGTAATGTAGGTGACAGCAGTGCTTTTTATTTAAGAAAACAATCTTTTTTCACAACGTTAGGAGCGATTTAAGTTTATGCTAATGAGCTTTCTTAATTCCCAAGTGGGCGTACTTTTACTTTCGACCAAGTGGGCGTTGTACAGAGGAGTGCATCATGCTGACCAATCGGCATCATGCACTCCTCTCCATTCATTTACACTGCAATAGCGATATAGATATATCACTATGTGCAGCCTCATACACAAGCCCTAACATTACTACAGTGTCCTGATAATGAATACATATGACCATCCAGCCTGGACGTCATGTGTACTCAGAATCCTGACACTTCTGACTCTTTTTTTTGTGAGATTCCAGCAAGTGAAACCAAATCTCGTTTAGCTCCGTGATCTCGCGAGATTTTGTATCCGTTGCTGGAATCTCACAAAAAAGAGTCAGAAGTGTCAGGATTCTGAGTACACATGACGTCTAGGCTGGATTTCATGTGTATTCATTATCAGGACACTGTAGTAATGTTAGGGCTTGTGTATGAGGCTGCACATAGTGATATATCTATATCGCTAGTGCAGTGTAAATGAATGGAGAGGAGTGCATGATGCCGATTGGTCAGCGTCATGCACTCCTCTGTACAACGCCCACTTGGTCGAAAGTAAAAACACGCCCACTTGGGCATTAAGAAAGCTCATTAGCATAAACTTAAATCGCTCCTAACGTTGTGAAAAAAGATCTTTTTTTAAATAAAAAGCATTACTGTCACCTACATTACAGCGCTCATGTCCTTATATAGGAGACAGGGCACTTATAATGTGGTGACAGAGCCTTTTTAAGGCCCTATTACACCGGACAATTTTGGCCGGTACAACGAGCGCCGATCAACGAGAGCTTGTTGATTGGCGCTCGTTTGCTCATGTCACAAGGAGCTATGGATGGGGACGAGCAGTCGTTACTCCGATCGCTCGTTCCCATACATTATTATCATGTCGGATGTGCTGCGGATGACGATAATATTTAAGTTTTTTTAAAACGATACGATCAGCAGATGAACGAGCATTTGCGCGTTCATCTGCTAATCGCTGCCCTGTTTACACAGGGCAATTATCGGCAACGAGCGTTCTATTAACGAGCGTTTGCCCGATAAGTGCCCAGTGTAAAACCCGGGCCGTATAAATAAGCGCCGATCAACGAGACAGCTCGTTGATCGGCGCTTGTTTGCTCCTTTCACAAGGAGCTGGTATGGGGACGAGCTCTCGTTACTCCGATCGCTTGTCCCCATACATTATCTTGTTGTTTGCTCGTTCATCTGCCGATCGCTGCCCTGTTAACACATGAACGATCGTTTGCCCAATAATTGGACTGTGTAAAAGGGCCTTTAGAACCTGTAGGAATCAGCTGTGGGAAGTTTCGTCTGCCCACACTTTTCCCCTGCAGTGGCTGTGGACCTTGTAGTACATGGCCAGGCTGAGGCTGGGTTCACACGACCTATTTTCAGACGTAAACGAGGCGTATTATACCTCGTTTTACGTCTGAAAATACGGCTCCAATACGTCGTCAAACATCTGCCCATTCATTTGAATGGGTTTGCCGACGTACTGTGCCGACGACCTGTCATTTACGCGTCGTCATTTGACAGCTGTTAAACGACGACGCGTAAAATGACTGCCTCGTCAAAGAAGTGCAGGACACTTCTTTGGACGTCATTTGAGCCGTTTTTCATTGAAGTCAAGAACAGCTCAAATGTTCGGCCGTAAAAGACGCCTCGCATAATGCGAGGAGGAGCTTTTACGTCTGAAACGACGTAGCTTTTTTCTCCTGAAAACAGTCTGTCTTTTCAGACGTAAAAGCCACTTCTCGTGTGCTCATACCCTAAGTCCTCCAGAGGGAGATCCGCTCTTAGTGGCTCTTAACACTGGCTATAGAGGGGTGTCCCAAGCAGTAGACCCTGCTATGACGTCCATATCACCTAATTGGATATATGTACAGGGGATTTAGGTGCAAAGCAAGCTGCTTGTGTAGTAGATAGTGAATTGTTTTAGTGTATCTCAACTCCAACTCTCAAGTTCCCCCAACAGGTCATGATTTGACAATATCCCATAGGAAAAACACCTCTGTGAATTCCTAAAGCAATGTATGGACGACCATGTCCACCAGAGTAGTACCCGCTCTTACAGAACAACTCTATGTTTTGGCTCATGGAGGGGGATACCGAGCGGGGGAGCCCCTCTCTATGACGTCCATACACCCTCACATTGCATATGGACAGGGGTGGAAATTCTAAAAAACTTATCCTGTTGGCAGTATTTGAGGACTACAGTTCAGACCACAGTCTAACATGTTTCCGCCACATTCAGACAGTGCATCAGTGCACAGCAGGACGGGTTTTTCAGAAAAAGCTGAGATTGCTGATCTGTGCTGTTTCCGTAAATCCTATATTAGGGTGTCTCCAAAGAACCAGTCCTGCCATGAAAGCGTTAGCCAGCGGTCACATCACCAGGCGGGACAGGGTTGGGGGATCCTTGTGTGGGAGATAGGTGTGGGTCCCAAAGGTGGAACCTGCATCTATCAGACATTTATGCCATATGTCATAAACGTCTGTCATGACATAACCCCTTTAAAATCTATAGTAAGATGTGAGAGCCTACATACACAGAATTATTATTTGTAGCATTTTTTAGGTCACTGCCCTTTTTTCCAAAATGCAGCATGCTCTAGATATAGCGTTTTGTTTTTTTCCATAGGCCTTTCTATAGGACTTAAAAAGACGCCAAGAAAAACATATGTACAAAAATTACACAAAATAAAAACCACCACCTAAAAGTAAGTGAAAAAAAGACATTAAAAACTTGAAATGCATGGTATGTTTTTAAACATTGTGTGTGAATTAGGGCTAATCACACATGCAGTCTGGAATCACACATGCAGTTTTTGTGTCCGTTTTTAGTGACGTTTATTAGTGATCCAAAAAGAAGGAAAAGTATAAAGGAAAGACTGATATGTCTCCTCCCCACCTGTGTGGGTCTCAAAAAAACTGCATCAAAAATGGCAGGTGTGATTCCAGCCTAACAAGGACTTGGCTGCATAAAAATTTGCACTTATTAAAATTTAAAATAAGACTTTCCAGCAAAATCCAGCTCGAGCTTCCCCTGTTAATCCTTTATAACAACCTGGCTTTGCTTCAAACCCTAATCTTTCCAGGAAATGATGTCTTTGATTGGTGAATTGGGGAGGTGTAGGCGAGGAGCGGCGGCGATCCATTATTTCAGCATTGTGTACATCTCATCACATATTCAGCGTAGTATCCTGTATGTGTACATAGAGATTACCTGCCAGAAGAGGAAGGCACGCAAATGTTTGCAAAGCACAGAGGCCCCTGTGTGTCAGTAAAGTGCTCTTACTTTCCACATTGAATGTCGGAGCTCTATGGAAGAACATTTGTTTGGGAAATCTGTTTTTCTCTAATATAATAGTTTCTTCTATGACCTTTTTTGCATATACATCTCCATTATTGTGATTGCACTGTACAAACAAGTAAGTTGGCCAATAATTTAGTTTAACCCCTTCCAGCACCTTGACGTCATAGTACTTCTAAGGTCTGAGCCTTCCTTCAGTGCCGCTACCAAACCTGATTACAGCACTATACAAGGGGTCTCCAGCGACACAATGGAAGGTACTGGTGTCACTATGGAGACAGCACGGGTTAACGCAGGCCGTACATAATTATGCCAGTATATTGTAAGTACCCATGAAATGTGTTTTTATTTTTGCTGGAACAATCAAAATTAAATACAGAAAAATGTAAAGTATTGGTACCCCAAAATGGTACATGTAGAAAACTTGTTCTGCAAAAAACAAGACTTCAGAAATTATTAATTCCGGAATCCTGAGAAGAAAAATCAATTTGGTGGGGCCAGGGGTAGACACAGAAAGCAGAAGGCCCCCGTGCAGGAACAGTATATGGGCCCCCTGATCTGCAATAGGGCTTGTCTGCGCAAAGGCTTGTCCACACTTAACGGAATTGCTGCAGAACATTTCTGCAGCAGCTCCGTTGAAAGTAGCAGACTTTCTGCTGCGGCAAAAATGCACAATTAGGCTGGGTTCACACGACCACATTAACGTCCGTAATGGACGGACGTATTTCGGCCGGAAGTCCCGGACCGAACTCAGTGCAGGGAGCCGGGCTCCTAGCATCGTAGTTATGTACGATGCTAGGAGTCCCTGCCTCTCCGTGGAACTACTGTCCCGTACTGAAAACATGATTACAGTACGGGACAGTTGTCCTGCAGAGAGGCAGGGACTCCTAGCATCGTACATAACTATGATGCTAGGAGCCCGGCTCTCTGCACTGAGTTCGGTCCGGGACTTCCGGCCGACATACGTCCGTCCATTACGGACGTTCATGTGGTCGTGTGAGCCCAGCCTAGCCTGCATTTTTGGCTGCAGAAAATGGTGCGTATTTTGCTGCGTTTTTCTCAATGTTGGGAGATGGAGACATCTCCTCTGAAACACTCATCAATTCAGTCACTTTCCGCAGCAGGAATTGACATGCTGCGGTATGAAAAATACGCACCGCGGTTTAATTTCTGCTCAGAAAGTTTACGCAGGGTGTGGATGAGATTTGTTAAATCTCCCCCACTTTGCTGCTACTGTATTCTGCTGCGTATTTTCCGTCCACAATTCCGGACTGAAAATACGCAGCAATTCTGCTACGTGTGGTCAAGCCCTTAGAGAGACATTAAGTGCGGTTCTGTATGATGAATTATTGCAGATCAGGGGCCCCTAGACTGTTCTTGCATGGGGACTTTCTGCTTTCTGTGTCTACTCCTATCCCCAACAACGGATTTTTCTTTTCAGCATTCCATAATTAATAATTGAATCAATGTTATTCACTTCCCCTGCCAGTGGTTTTATTCTTATGGCTGGCTGGTGTATAAGCTCAGTGGTTATAGAATGAGAAGTTCAGCAGGCACATAGATGTTTAGATGGTCACATAGGTTTAGCCATGTAGCCCATAGGAGTATTGGATTTATACCTCAGGAGCCCGTAGGCACAGATTGGCTAGCGCCTTAGACTCCGCTCATTAATGGGGTTTTCCCATGAGGGACATTTATGACATATCCACAGGATTTGTCATAAATGTAAGATAGATGCGGGTTCCACCTCTTGGACTCGCACCTATCTCTAGAACGGTGTCCCCTAAACCCTGTTCTAGCTTTTTGTGCTCATGCTGACTCCCGGCCACTTCCGGATTACATGGTCAGGAGTTACAGAAACAGCGTAGCATGCGAGCTACGCTGTTTCCTTAACTACTATTGAGTTATATGGGGCTTAC
The DNA here is from genome assembly GCF_050947455.1 of Rhinoderma darwinii. Lineage (NCBI taxonomy): Eukaryota > Metazoa > Chordata > Amphibia > Anura > Rhinodermatidae > Rhinoderma > Rhinoderma darwinii. Next base: position 28,575,463 of record NC_134692.1, read on the forward strand.
GGAAACAGCGTAGCTCAGTGAGCTACGCTGTTTTCTCCTTCATGGTCGGAAATCAGCCGGAACACAAAGATGTAGATAGGGATTAGGGGCCCCGTTCTAGAGATAGGTGCTGGTCCCAAAGGTTGGGCCCGCATCTATCTGACATTTATAACATATCCTGTAGATGTCATAAATGTCACTCATGGGAAAACCCCTTTAAGTTTGTCTGATCTTACAATATAAAGCAGAACGTTGTAGTTACTCTCAATACATCTCTTGCCACCTGCAGACTTTCCTTTGTCTATTAGGCTATGTTCACACACTTACCAAAAAAGGCTGAAAATACACAGCTGTTTTCAAGTAAAAACAGCCTCTGATTTTCAGCCGTTTTTTAAGCAACTAGCGTTTTTTGCGGCCGTTTTTGGAGCTGTTTTCCTATTGAGTCAATCAGAAACGGCTCAAGAAGTGACATTCACTTCTTTTTACGGGGCATTTTTTTACGCGCCGTTTTTAAAAACCGCCTGTGTTTTTCCCAACAAAATCAATGGGCAGATGTTTGTAGGCGTTCACCCCCTCCATTTTTAGTCATTTTTCGGGGCGTTTATGGCCCAAAAAACGGCTGAAAATAAACCGTGAGAACATACCCTTACTGTGTGTCCCCTACTCACTCCATAATTTACATATAATTGTTAACTGTTCAGAGTAATCATGTTTTTTTAGCCCTTCAGCGGGCACCCTTACCCCAGGGCCACCTATAGACACAAACCTGCTGTGCCTATAGATAAATCCGTCCATGTTCAAGGTAACTCAAAGTCCTCAAAAACTGTCAGCAGAATAAAGGCACTAGTTACTGCAGGCTATATTCTCTCAATGCAAGATACCAGTTTATATTAGCAGAGCATTGACAGAATACAAGCTGCCAGAAATGCTATTTGTTTTCAGTAGTGGAGGATTTCAGTTCCAAGGAGTAAATACAATCATAACATTATATTAAGAAGTTTGTGTTCTAACATACTGTACATTGCAGTTTTTGTTTTTGATTTTTTTAAATTACTCTTTTTTTTATTAAAGGTATCAAATTGTACAAACCTCCCCACAGTTTTGTATATCCATCTAATGTTATCAGTAATTTGCTAGTGTAGGTAAATAAGCTAGAACTGGAGAAACCCGTAAACACTGGAGCCCAGATAAAAGTGATTTGTAGGACCTTGTATTATTGTGGTTATTATTCACACACATCAAAGAGATGATGACTTCAGAGAACACACACATGGAATTAGTGAAAAGTTGTCCCTCTACTATATTTGTCCAGCTGCTGGTGGTACAGGTTTATTTGTCTGTCCGTCGGTTCGCTGTACATTATGGAAAAACACTCATTTAAATTTATTTTGGGTAAATAATGATTTTCCATAGTCTTTGAATACGCAATTGAATACAGACTGAAAAGAAGTGAACCACCTGCATAGTGTTTTAGTAATAAATACATACTAACAGAACAAGCACATGCAGTATACAAATATAAAGATACAATAATACACATTGGGGAGAATATATAATGAGATTTACGCCTAAATTGGCATAAAAATAATGGCAAATTTTGGCGCATGCACTACTCGGGCTAACATTTTCGACTGATTTACACCAGAAACTGGCGTAAGTTATGGAGCAAATTTATACCTGCAACTGATGCAATTCTTTTCCCCACCGTTGGAAATATTGAGGTCGCATGCAAATCCCCATAATACCACAGTTTTTCTGTCACACACGGATGGCTGAATTTTGCTGTGAATCCCTAGACTAATTCTTGCCCAAAATTTTTTTTAGCAGCTTGACTACCATTAATAAGTTCTTTTTAGCATTGTCAGAAGGGATTCTTTTTATGATCAAAAGGGACTGTTTGTTGTCAAAGATGGTGTAACGTTTATGGCTGCGGACCGTCGTCCTGACTTACCCTCTAACGGCCAAGTCCATGGACGAGCGAGTTCCCGGCGGAATCTCCCTCCTGAGAGACGCCGGCACTCACTTCCTGGTCCGGACACTGTCTCCCGCAGGGCACGCGCACCCGCGTATGCACGGCCTTAAAGGGCCAGTACGCGCACAATTGCAGAATACTGCAATTAGCCCAGAATGCTTCAGGACTATAAAAGGGGCTCTGCCCTCTCGATCCTTGCGTGAGCGTTGTTGTGTTACCTAAAGTTTGTCATTGCAAATGGTCTCCTAGTGTTTTACAGTTCCCAGTGTTACCCGTTCCTGCTGCCTGTACCCTGTATCCCGTGCTACCGTGCCTCTGTGCCATCAAGAGTTGGAGTCGTGTTGTGCCCTCCGCTGCATCTATTGTATCGCACCCCGCCGGGTGTTTGTCTACTGTCGGAGCCTCATATTAGCCTGAATCTACTTCTACTGTCTACATTGCCTCAGGTACCTTTTCTGAACTATAGACATTACATTGTACCTGTTTGACCAGCTGCTATCCCACTACGCGGTACGGCCCAGTTGGTCCACACCCCGCGCCGTGACAGATGGATTATAGGAGTGGATTTATGTTATTGGTTGTGTAGGCTGTTCGATCTATTTCAAATTAGTAACCATAAAAAAAATAGGACCCCTTCTTATTGGTGCTGGTTCACAGAACCACTCAGCACCCAAATTCCAAAAAACTCTCTTGAAGATGTGACCTTTGAGTGTACCATTGCCACCTGGAGAGAAGGAGACCCAGTGGCGTAGCTCTAGGGGTTGCAACGTTCGCACTTAGGGAAGCCTGGGGGCCCCACAGGGCCCCTGTTGCCACAGAGCGCTGGACGCGCTGGTCCCGCTTCCAACTGTATCTGCATCCCCAGGACGCAGATACAGTTCAATTCAATGCTGGAGCCTTTCTCCAGCATTCACTGTACCGTAAGTGGCTCGGTGCAGGCAGGCGCGATGTAGTGACGTCATCTCGCCTGTCTGCGCCGAGTCACTCACAGCACAGTTTAGAGGAGGAAAAGGATCTTCTCCACCCGTCATGGGAATGGGGATAGGTAAGTAATTATGTTATTATTTTTCTATTAGGCACATATGGGGGCATTATACTGGGTATGGGAGGGTGGCTGCTGTGGGAGCATTATACTGTACGGGGGGCATTGTACTGTATAGTGCAGCTTTGGGGGGCATTATACTGTATGGGGGCATTATACTTTTATGGGCTTCTTTGGGACATTATACTGTATGGGGGTATTATATTGTATGGGGTGCATTATACTGTATGGGGGCAGCTATGGGTGGCAATATACTGTGGGGCAGCTATGGGGGCATTATAATGTGGGGCAGCTATGGGAGCGATATACTGTGCGGGCAGCTATGGGGAGCATTATACTATGGAGGCAGCTATGCTGAGCATTATACTGTGGGGGCAGCTATGGGGGGCATTATACTATGGGGGCAGCTATTGGGGGAATTATACTGTGAGGGCAGCTGTGGGGGAATTATACTGTTCGGGGGCAGCTATGGGAGCATTGTACTGTGTGGGGGTACGTATGGGAGCATTATATTGTGGGGGGCAGCTATGGGGGGCATTATACTGTGTGCGAGGCAGCTATGGGGGGCATTATACTGTGTGGGGGCAGTTATGGGGAGCATTATACTGTGTGGGGGCATTATACCGTGGAGGCAGCTATTGGGGCCATTATACTATGGGGCATCCATGGGGGCGGTGGGCAAGGCGGCTGGGCATAAGCGTGCACAGGGGTCTAGTGGTGTTGGGGAGGGGTAGGGGAGCCCAAGCTTAATTCTTGCACCATCTCCCATGAGCCTTTAGCTACGCCCCTGAGGGGACCTATGTAGGTTCATTGAGGAAGGGTATTGAGTCCACCACTACAGCTTACACATCTACATAGCTGCCACTAGGTGTATTTTAGTGGTGTATTTGACCTTGTGTTGGATAGATTTTCTTCTACAGGTTATACACTACAGTTGAATTCTCTGACCCAGTTATGCAGCCATATAGTGAAATGTGCTCCCTGCCCACCATGTCTCTGTTTCATCGCTCTGTAGGCAGCTTTATAAATAAAATATCTTCTTGTAAAGCAATAACACAGATAGATAAGTGAATAGACCTGTTTATTACATATGTTATATCATTTTATGCCTGGAATTCTAGAATTATGATGTTTTTGATCCTCTGTTCCAGGGTTGGTGGCTGTGGAGGATTTGACATAATGTATCAATAGTGATGACATGGAGCCGGCATGCACTTTAGGGAGAGCCGGTCCCTGCTCTCAAGCTCTTAGCACAACAGATTAGACTGAAAAAGCAGAGTCAGGTCTTTTTTTATGCAACATGATCTCTGCAAGACAGGCTCTGCTTCATTATATATTGCCGGTATTCAAAACACATTCAACTTGAGTCTCACGTGACATTACATTGACTGGTTTAACCTATTCCCTGCCATGTTAGCCAACCAGCCGGAAGAGGAAGACCATTTTAATATTTTGTATATATTTTGTAAAGAGAACCCGTCACACTGAAAATGCAGTCCAATCTGTGGGCAGCAGGTTATAGAGCAGGAGGAGCTGAGTAGATTGATATATAGTTTTGTGCAAAAAGATTCAGGGTAACCTGCATTTTACTCATTTAAATCCCTACTCATTCTGGGCTTAGGAGTCCAATGGGCGGTCCTATTCAGAGATTGACAGTTGTCCCTGTATTTACACCCATACAGGGAAGGCTGTCAATCACTCAGTAGGACCGCCCACTGGCCCCCAGCGATCAAAAAATTATTACCTATCCTGCGTATAGGTGATAATTTATGATTTTGGGAATACCTTTTTAATTGAAACACCTTTTGCCAATAAGTCATTAAACACAGAGGTTCACTTACTTTTTCTCCCTGCACAGTGGATGTTTACTCAATGTGCACAATAAAAGAGATGGCCAGTACAAGTGTTTTTGTGTTATTAGTTTAGTTTGTGTAAAGGGGGTTTTCCTTGAGACAGGAGCAAACCAGTGCCGTTCAACGAGCTGCCTCGTTGTTCGGCGCTAGCTGCACCGGCCAAAATCGGCTGCTGTAATAGGGCTTTTAGTCTAAAGTTGGGACATAGATAACAACCACATTTTATTAGTAATCTATGCAGAAATACAGGTAATTCCAAAGGGTTCACTTACTTTTTCTTGTAACTGTATATCAAGCTGCTCAGCTCCACCTGCTTTATAACATATTGCTTGCAGATTGGACTGCATGTTCAATTTGACAGGTTTTATGTTATAATGCTGCACTGAACACAACACTAAGAGGTGCTGTTATATGATCTTTCATTAACTTAATACAGTATAAGCACATACTGCATTTTCATGCTACGCAGTCATTGCTTGGTGTATGCACTTCATTAGAAAGTAGATTTTATTCTGCATGAGAAAGTGACAGGTTCAGGCTACACAGTCGCTTGCGTCTCCTCATAGACGTAAATCATTAATTTGCGCTATAGTAGTACATTTTTTGCAAATTATTTCCTTTTTTTTAATTGACTTCTATGGGATGTAATGAGGCAATGTCATGTCATGTGAAGGTCTGCCACAAGTGTTAAGGCCCCCTTTACAACTCGTTCTTGCCTTCTGTCAGAGGTATCCGCTGGGAGGACTCCTGACATATACTTCCAACGGAAGGCTGCAACGCATTTCACGGAATAAACATATAGTCTGATACATCGCCTGAACAGCCCGGCCACCGCTAACTGATACTCTGCCCGGGGACTACGTCCCAAGGGAAGCTTCTGACATCACTGTCCATATATGGGAGGTGACGTCAGGAGCTTTCCTAGGGCTGGAATCCCCGGGCAGAGCATTTCCTGATATTTTCTCAGCCCAGGGACACTGGCGTTAGGGAAGCTATCTGGGAAAGGCGTTGCTGCGGGAGGCCCTGTGCAGGAAGCTCCAGTGATGTAACTATTTATATTTAGACGGTTACGTCACTCGAGCTTCCCAATGTTTAACGTACAGATGGGTCCTCCCTTACTTTCTCTCTAAATCTGACGTAACCCATGGTGTATGGCGCGAGATGTTAAAGGGAGTCTGTCACCTGAAATTGGCCTATAAAGGAAGCAGACAGTAAGATAGTAAGATAGTGTAGCCTCACCTGAATATACTGCTGTTTTCCCTTTTCAGATGTGTACCTCAGTTGCAGAAACATAAATGTATTCTTTATTTGTAGATGAGCTATTTGGAGCAACAAGGGCATCACCGTTGCTCCAAATAGCTCTGTCCCTCCCTCCCTTTCTTCTTTGATTAAAAGAGCCAGGCAGTCTGTTGAGCGAGCCTCGGCTTCTGAATCAGCGCATGCACAATACAGCACTGAAGTTTCATGGGTCGTATCTGCTCTTCTGCTATTACGTCACATGAGCGCATGTGCAGTAAAGCGGATTCGACCAGTGAAACTTCAGTGCTGTACTGCGCATGCGCCGATTCAGAAGCCGAGGCGCGCTCAAGAGACTGCCTGGCCCTGTCAATCAGAGAAGAAAGGGAGAGATTGACGGACTGGGGAGAGAAGGTAGAGCTGTTTGGAAATTTGCATAAAAAATAAACTTATATTTCTGCATTTGAAAAAGGAAAACAGCATTATATTCATTTGAGGCTACACTATCTTACTGTGCTGCTGCCTTTATAGGCCAATTTCTGATGACAGACTCCCTTTAAACAAACCTTTTTATTTTTTTTAAATCTTTGCCTCTGACAGATGCATTTGAAAGATGCCATCCGTCAACCATCCGTAGCCCAATACTTATACATCACTGCCATCTATCTAAGTATACATTTAACGTATGGTGCTCTACATATAACAGTAGTGTGGGTGTGTAGTCTGGAACGAAATGTGAAGGGGGCCTAAAAAAAAAAGATTCCACCATCGGCATGAGCCGTACTTGTCCAGAGGACCTATTTAAATCTTTTGTCCAGCTATGTACATGCATGGGGAAATGTTTTGAAGCACAGAAGTGATTTTCTGTGTGTGTGTGTGTGTATATATATATATATATATATATATATACACACACACACACTTCCCTCCTGGGGCCATGATATTCACTGTGTGAATGGCTATTTGTTACACCACTAGTGGTGCTTGAGACCACAACACCAGACAATCGCTATCACATGGGTGAAGCACGCATCAACACAGTCGAAAAACAAAAGGCACAAGTTACTCATTAGTGAATGAGCGAAACTGAACACTGAAGGCAGTAGAAGATGGAGACAATGCACAAATGGAGTGGATGGCAGATGAATAGCATGCAAGCTGTTAACAGACAAATAGACAGTGGGCAAGAATTTACAGCACTACTTCACCCTATCTGAATACTATCCCAAAGCAGGGTAAGACAACAGCTTGGCAGCAGAGCAAACACACAGGAAAGGCAAACAAACCAGTGGAACTACTGATCCCAGGATACACATAAAACCACTATACAAAAACTAGATCCCACACTACAGACAAACATATGGACAGGAACACAGTCACAAACAAGAATTTGGAAAGAGCTAGCACATGCCAGAAGCAGTATAACCAGCACCTGAGTAATCCAGGCCTGAAGTATATATATAAGCCCAAGAAAAGTACTCCGCTATAATTACCAAGGCAAAGCTAAATGATGACCAAAATCCAGACTCAGAGCAAAGGCATTGTCTAGCCAAACCCAAACACAGAGATAACAGAAATCATTGTTTAACAGCAGTACTGCTGCTAATCGTAACACTATCTTTTTTGAAAGGTAAATTTTAGTAAACCTCTTCAGATATACTGTACATTACATAATGTATCCATCATGTAACGTCTATGGCCGCGGGCCGTCGTTCAGACTTACCCTCTGACGGCCGCTGCCATGGACGTCTGTGTTCTCGGTGGCATTTCCCTCCAGGGAGACACCGGCACTGACTTCCGGGTTCTGAGACTGTTTCCCGCAGGGTGCACGCGCCCGCGGTTCCATGGAGACGCAAGTACGTGCAGGGGGTTTCTGAACCAATGCCATATCCACTACACTGTGCACGCCCAAGCATTTCCTTCGGACGGAGCCAGGATCGCCTTCATTATGTCTCTACTTGCTGGCAAGGCACTGGCGTGGGCAAATCCAATCTGGGAACGACAGGGACCCGAGACTTCCAGGGGTTCATGCGGTTATTCCGTACCGTATTCGAGGAACCTGGACGAGTCTCGTCGGCAGCCACTGCTATCTTTAACCTTCACCAAGAGGACGCCTCCATGGGCGAATACACCATCCAGTTCCGGACCCTGGCAGGAGAACTGTCCTGGAACAATGAGGCCTTGGTAGCATCCTTCTGGCATGGCCTATCGCCCGAGATCAAGGATGAACTTACTGCTCGAGATCTACCACCTGCCTTGGGCAACCTGATTCTACTTGCTACTCGAGTGGACATAAGGCTCAGAGAGAGATCTCAATTGTACACATCATGTACAAGGAGTGCAAAATATACCACTTATATATACCACAAATATAACACTATATTTAATGGAAAAATCGAGCACAAGAACACAAAGCTATTTCCCAGAATGTCCCTGTACATGATTATTTGATATCAATTGTCTTTCCTACAGTACGAGACTCCTAATCTATCTATCTATCTATCTATCTATCTATCTATCTATCTATCTATCTATCTATCTATCTATCTATCTATCTATCTATCTATCTATCTATCTATCCATTTTACATGCATCTACTGGAGTGCTGCCCAATTTGTCTTATATTGCTGGAGGGCAGTGAGCCAGAGCCTGGGGATAGCACCCACTACTGCTACTGCAACTGTGCAGCTTTGTATTTTCTGTTTTTTATCTATATTTCTATCTATCCGGAAGACAAAGTGTAATAGTAATTGGACACCACTAGATCTGAGTCTCAGTGTATTCATAGTTCTTATCCACTACGAGGGGAATATAGAATTTTTGTGATAATTTCCATTTAAGGAAATCAGATTAAGAGAAAGCAAAGCATATTTTTAGTCACCAAATCCATATGTTCCCGGGAGGTTTACAATTCCTAGGTCTGAGCTGTACAATGGATCTTATGTAAATACATTATAGAGACACAGGCCAATAACAAGACGGATAGATCATAGCATTTCCCAACACTAATACTCAACCAACATTTACAGTTATGGATGTTTACAAGCTCATAAACCCATTACGTTTATACACTGATAATATCTAAGTCATGAATTCGGAGCGGAGCCAGCACTCAGATGGAAATACTAAGGGTAATGCCACGATGTAAGACAGTTCTTCTATAGTAATAATAACAGCAATGGTCATTTCTAATAATGCAGAGCTTGCTGGGAACGTCAATGTTCGTGAAAACCTCAGTAACAGAGATCATAATATAGTTATATTTTACCTATACTGTAAAATACAAACGCAGGCTGGGAGGGCAAAAACACTTGTAAGAAAGACAATTTCCCCAGGATGAGGGCTGCAATTCAAGATATAGACTGGGAAGAACTAATGTTAAATAATGGGACAAATGAAAAATGGGAGATTTTCAAATCTACTTTGGGTAATTATAGTGCAAAATTTATTCCTATAGGTAACAAGTATAAACGACTAAAATTAAATCCCACCTGGCTTACACCTTCTGTAAAAAGGGTAATAAATGACAAAAAAAAGGGCATTTAAAAAATACAAATCTGAGGGTACATCTGCAGCCTTTTTAAAATATAAAGAGCTTAATAAAATCTGTAAAAATGTCATAAAATTAGCAAAAATACAACATGAAAGGCAGGTGGCCAAGGATAGTAAAACAAATCCCCAAAAATTCTTCAAGTATATAAATGCAAAAAAGCCAATGTCTGAACATGTAGGACCCCTAGATAGTGGTAATGGGGAGTTGGTCACAGGGGATCAAGCGAAGGCAGAGTTACTAAATGGGTTCTTTAGTTAATTATAGACCAGTAAGCTTAACATCCATCGTGGGGAAAATGTTTGAGGGGCTATTGAGAGACTATATACAGGATTATGTGACAATTTTTTTTTTTTTAAAAAGACGACTAGGAGGGGACATGATTAATTTATATAAATATATTAATGCCACATACAAAAAATATGGTGAAATCCTGTTCCATGTAAAACCCCCCTCAAAAACAAAGGGGGCACTCCCTCCGTCTGGAGAAAAAAAGGTTCAACCTGCAGAGGCGACAAGGCTTCTTTACTGTGAGAACTGTGAATCTATGGAATAGTCACCGCAGGAGCCGTCACAGCAGGGACAGTAGATGACTTAAAAAAAGGCTTAGATAATTTCCTAGATCAAAAAAATATTAGCTCCTATGTGTAGAAATGTTTTACTTCCCTTTTCCTGTCCCTTGGTTGAACTTGATGGACTTGTGTCTTTTTTCAGCCGTACAAACTATGTAACTATGTAATGCATGGTAGCTTATGTCAGAAGAATATAGGGTCCATGCACACAGGCATTAGGCTCTGTTCACAAAGCCACAGAGCTATGACACCTATGACTGATCCATTTACAATCAGATCCCAATGAAGCCTGACACAACCCATTTGCTTATATTGGGGTCCGTTCTTTTTGATAGCAAGAATAGCACTGCAGACTTGTCGTAAAGAAAAAATAGAAACCCTATAAAACAGAGCATTAGTGAGCGGTGGACATATATAAGCAGTCTGTGCAGCTGCACTAGGGCCCTCTAGGTAAAGGTGCCCACCACCGCCTTTAAGGCCACGTTCACACGTGGCAGAATTTTTCCGCTGCAAATGGTGCAGATTCGGGGCAATTAGGCAACGGATCTGCACTAACATTTGCATATTTGACAGGTAATTCAGACATTGCAGATATCACAGCGGACTTGCCACAGATTTCAGTTTTTGCATTGCAAAGGCTGAAATCTGCAGTGAAATTCCGCTTCTTCTCCGCAATGTAATGAGCATGCTGCGGAGGAAAAATTCTGCACCACAGCCGGATTTCCACACAGTTATTTTCTGCAACGTCTGAACTAACTTTCCTAAAAATGTATAGAAAGAAATGTAAAAAACGGCTGCTGCAGAATTCCACTGCGGACTGTCCGCAGCAGAATTCAACAGCAATTCCGCCACGTCTGAATGTGGCCTAATTGTTCTTATTATTTTGTTTTATTTCGTCAGATTGGTCCATAATTCTGTGATGGTTAATTTCATAATATATCATTATAGAGGACAGCTTTTAATTTTCAGAATTTTCTGCTTCCCATCACAAAAATAATATTCTGCCTGCCTGCAGCCACCACTAGGGGAACTCAATTCAAACATTGAATTCAATACTAGTTGTATAAATCTGTGTACAGTAAGCTCCATATATTGGTGGTGGCAGCAGTCAGAAAGAATGTTATAGGATTTTATGTTTCTTCAGAATAGCAAGTTATGGCATATCCCTAGGATATGCCATGATTTATTGGTGGGTTGTGAACTTGCATTCCACCTGAAAAATTGGCACACTCGTGTAGGATTTGCTAGAGAACCAAAATAGAGGATCTCTATGAGGATGATCCCAAATCAGGTGTTAGGCAGCAAGGGGTCTACATACAATTCCTGCACAAGGGCTTCCTGCTATCTATGTCCTCCATATCAGGCAAACGAGTGTTCACTGATCGCTCATTCACGATCATTTCCCTGTGTAAACAGAACAACGATCAGCTGATGAACAAGAAAATCCTCGTTCATTGGCTGATTGTATCGTTTATGCAGCAAGAAATATTATCGTTGTCGGCAGCACATCTCCCTGTGTAAACAGGGAGAAGTGCTGCCGGCATGATAATAATGTATGAGGAAAAGCTATCTGTTACGTCTGTGGTCGCTGACCAGGAACTCCTTCCATCCAGTCGACGCCCTTCTATCCAGAGATGTCTGCACATGCGGCCTTCCTGTTCCACAGTGACCACTAGGGTGCGCTTGCAAGCGCAGTCCAGCCTTGAGCCAGAGCGCACACACGTGTGAGTTAAGTGCCAAATTAGCCAATGAGCACCCTGGACTATAAGAAGTGCCCAGCCCCTCCCTGCCTGAGCTTTCTTGTCGTCTCCCTAGTGTGTCTCTGCAAATGGTCTCCTAGTGTCTTCCAGTTCCCAGTGTTTCCCGTTCCTGCTACCTGTATCCCGTTCTATCCTGCTCAAGTGCCGTATCGAGTTGGAGTTGTGCTGTGCCGTATACCACGCCTGCCCTGTTACACCACGCCTGGAGTCCGCCTGCTGCCAAAGTCCCTTCCGATCCTGCCTCGCTACTGTCCGAAGCTACCTCAGGTACACCTATACGAACTATAGACTCTGACCTGTGTCCTGTTGGCCAGCTGCCGTACCGTTAAGACGGTACGGTCCAGTGCGTCCACGTACCCAACGTGAAACTATCGTAGTAATGAGCGCTCATCCCCATACATAGCTCCTTGTGAAAGGAGAAAACGAGCACCAATCAACGAGCTGTCTCATTGATCGGCACTCGTTTACACGATCCACATCGGGCCTTGTAAGAGGACCTTTAGTTTTACCATTGTTTCCTCTGATCCTGACCTGGATTTAACTATATTCAAGGCCATGGCCCCTGCTAAAGGGAAAATGTACATATGGATACAGTGAAGAGTGTGTATTCCTTTGTAAATTATTTGTATTTATATGTTAATAAGGTAACTACAGTGCTGCCGGAGTAAGAGGAGAACAACCAGGGAGGAATAACGGTAAACATGGCCATACACATTAGATGTAGGTCGACCGAACTCGTCGATTTAAGTGGAATCAGCCGACCATCTAACATTTATGGCGGCGTCCCGACTCTCCCCCGACAGCAGATGTCATGGAACAGAAGGGTTGGGATGTTGAATTTAAGCTTGATCCTTTTGTTTGTTAGTAGATAAGCGATTTCCAGACAAGTCTGGCAGCGGCTTTCTCCCTAAGGAAAACATACACACATATTCGAGCCGAGCGTGCATGTGTATGGGGGAGTTGAGAGGAATAGCTGTCGGCCGAATGATCATTCGGCTGTCAGTTATCTAAAGTGTCTGGCGAACTGAGGGGTGTGCTTATGTGCTTCGGTCATATCGCAAATTTCTCTAAAACCATGATATGATTGCCATGTGTGAATACACCCTCAGGCTGCAGATGGTGCTAGATGTTGTGAGAAGAGCGGAGCTGTTTCTGGTCAAAGTAAAAAAGCAGACCCTTTTAATATTGCACAGAATATATTAATATATTATAATGTTATGTTTTAAGTACAGTATTTCCATGGAATGCACAGGGGAGTATGTAGGTTTTATAAACCGGTAATGGTTCCTCATGTAACTTCCTTGGAAAATCCATAAACCATAACCTCCAATGGCTTCTTTTTTTTTATTAAGTCAACTGTGAATTAGAAGACTTCACAGAAGAAGGGGGTCTGAAATAGTAATATATGATAAGTTTAAAAGACCAATACACACACTAATACTAAACAATTTTCCTCTACTTAATGGGGCTGTAAACTTATCTTAGTAGAAGAAGCACTCCGGAAAAATCTCTTTTCTTTCCCTTCATTTGTAAAATATGTTTTGTAATTCTGTCATTGTTGGCTTTATTGTAAAATTATTCGCAATGCCATTAGATCATGTGACCTGCAGTCAGTGTGTGCTGTGTGGACCGCCGCAAATCAGTCTCTCTATGCAAGCCTATGAGACTGACCCCTGGAGCACACAGCAGACAATGTAAGATTCAGAGGGTCAGAGTGCAGGTCACATGATCTGACGACGGCCCAGAAAGGTGAGGACAACTTTACAATAAGGCCACCGTTAACAGAATTACTTTCAGTACCTATTACGTAACCTACTTTACAAACTGAGAGAAAGAAAAAAATATTTGCTTCTGTTAGGCCCCATGCACAGGAACGTGCTTTTGCGGCTGCAATTCCCCCGAAAATCCACTGAAGGATTGCGGCCCCATTCATTCCTATGGGGCCATGCACACGACCGTGGTTTCCACGGTCCATGCATGGCCCAAGTGCCCGCACAGCAGAAAGAACGGGCAAGCTTTATTACGGCCGTGTTCTGCGGTCCGGGCTCATTGAAAGTAATGGCCGCGGCCATGTGCACGGCACGCGATTTGCGGCTGGCTCGCGGCTGACACTCCGCTGCCGGCCGACCCGAAAATCATGGCCGTGCACATGGCTACGGTCGTGTGCATGAGGCCTAAATGCTGTCGAATAATATGGATATTTAAAGTTCTTACAACATCATCAACATCAGGACAGTCAAGACATCCCCCCACTCGCCCTTCCCGGCTGGAGCAAATTACACCGGTTACATCAGTACATTGTCCTACTTTTAAAATTAGGCCAATGAACTCAGGTAATCATGTGATCATGGATCATGGATCATGTGATGTAAACTAAGCAGTGACAGCTTAGAGCCGTCACTGCTTAGTTTACTGTCACAGACCCAGGAGGGCAGGTATGATTAGGCTGGGTTCACACGACCACATTAACGTCCGTAATGGACGGACGTATTTCGGCCGGAAGTCCCGGACCGAACTCAGTGCAGGGAGCCGGGCTCCTAGCATCATAGTTATGTACGATGCTAGGAGTCCCTGCCTCTCTGCAGGACAACTGTCCCGTACTGTAATCATGTTTTCAGTACGGGACAGTAGTTCCACGGAGAGGCAGGGACTCCTAGCATCGTACATAACTATGATGCTAGGAGCCCGGCTCCCTGCACTGAGTTCGGTCCGGGACTTCCGGCCGAAATACGTCCGTCCATTATGGACGTTAATGTGGTCGTGTGAACCCAGCCTAATAGTTTTGCTTTTTTACTTCTTAGTGTTACAATGTTATTTTTGGGGTGTTTTTTTTACAGGTTCAGTTGTTGAGGTTTGTCAGATTCGAGGACTACTTCGATGACGGTGTTTTTGTTTTCAATAAATTGGTTAACGAGGGTTGTGTGGGGAGTTTTATTTCAATAAAATATTTTTTCTGTGTTGGTGTTTTATTTTTATCTTCATTACTACCGCCTTAGTAATGTCGGCTGTCTGATAGACAGCGTCCATTACTAAGACGAGGCTTAGTGTTAGCCTACTTTTAAAAGTAGGCCAATGAACTAAGGTAACTGGCCACCACGTGATGTAAACTAACCAATGACAGCTTAGAGCTGTCACTGCTTAGTTTACTGAGCCTTGTAAGTAGCGCAGGATCACCAGAGATGCGCCAAAATTTTGGGCATCTCGGGTACATGCGCCATTATAAACCTAGTGCAATGCTCTGGCCGGGGATTCCGCTTCAGGAGGAACCCCTGATGTCACAGGAGGTGGGGGTGCTATCTAGGGCCAGCCTTAGGATAGATGGCGCCCTGTGCAAAATTTTCATTTGGCGCCCTACCCCTATCATAAAAAAAATGCCCCATAAAAAAGTAATGCCATTTTTAGTGCCTCCACACAGTATAATGCCCTTGTAAAGGATCTGCCAGGCACAACTTCTTTGTATACTCCCATAGGTAATCAGTCTGCACCTGAGTCTATGTCTCTGAGACTGACTCCATCTTCCACCACTCAGGATGGCAGGCTTAGGAATGGGAGAGCCTATCGCAGCCTGGCCAGACGGAGCTAGCTCCCGCCCTCTGTCTATTTATACCTGCCTTTCCTGTTCCTCCTTTGCTTGTGATTCTTCTCGTGTGGTTTCCTGGCCCAGCTACAGCTTCTAACTATTTGATCCTGCTCCATACTGACCCTGGCTTACTGACTACTCTCCTGCTCTGCATTTGGTACCTCGTGCACTCCTGGTTTGACTGTGCTCGTTCACCACTCTTGTTGCTCATGGTGTTGCCGTGGGCAACTGCCCCTTTCCCTTTGCTTTGTGTTCCCTTGTCTGTTTGTCTCGTGCACTTACTGAGCGTAGGGACCGCCGCCCAGTTGTACCCCGTCGCCTAGGACGGGTCGTTGCAAGTAGGCAGGGACAGAGTGGCGGGTATATTAGGGCTCACTTGTCCGTTTCCCTACCCCCGTCATTACATAATCACAAGCCATATACCTAGTCTACCCTGCTCCCTGCCTACTGGGTCTCATTCATTCCCCTCGCCTAATTTTCCCTTAATAACCGGGTCAGTAACTCGTCAGGGGTCTCCCCCTTTTTCTGTAATTTTGGGTTTAATCCACGGTTCTCCTCCGTTTCACCTGGTAGTTCCAATAATCCCGAGGTAGAGGTCGTTCATCGGGAACTGTGCACAGTCTGGGCCCAGGTTCAGAAGAACCTAGAGGCGTCCCAGAGCGTACAAAAAACTCAGGCTGATAGAAGACGTTCTGCTAACCCCTTGTTTATGGTCGGGGATCTGGTGTGGTTATCGTCTAGGAACTTGCACCTTAAGGTCCCGTCCAAGAAGTTTGCTCCCCGGTTTATTGGGCCGTATAAGGTCATTGAAGTCCTCAATCCTGTCTCCTTCCGACTGGAGTTGCCCCCATCTTTTCGAATACACGACGTGTTTCATGCCTCCCTCCTTAAACGCTGCTCCCCGTCCTTGGCTCCCTCGAGGAAACCTCCTGTTCCCGTTCTCACCCCTGAGGGGGTGGAATTTGAGGTGGCCAAGATTGTGGACAGCAAGATGGTCCAAGGCTCCCTCCAGTACCTGGTCCATTGGAGAGGATACGGGCCTGAGGAGAGGACTTGGGTACCCGCCCGGGATGTTCACGCTGGGGTATTGGTCAGGAAGTTCCACCTTCGTTTCCCCAATAAACCAGGTCCACTTAGAAAGGGTCCGGTGGCCCCTCATAAAAGGGGGGGTACTGTAAAGGATCTGCCAGGCACAACTTCTGTGTATACTCCCATAGGTAATCAGTCTGCACCTGAGTCTATGTCTCTGAGACTGACTCCATCTTCCACCACTCAGGATGGCAGGCTTAGGAGTGGGAGAGCCTATCGCAGCCTGGCCAGACAGAGCTAGCTCCCGCCCTCTGTCTATTTATACCTGCCTTTCCTGTTCCTCCTTTGCTTGTGATTCTTCTCGTGTGGTTTCCTGGCCCAGCTACAGCTTCTAACTATTTGATCCTGCTCCATACTGACCCTGGCTTACTGACTACTCTCCTGCTCTGCGTTTGGTACCTTGTGCACTCCTGGTTTGACTCGGCTCGTTCACCACTCTTGTTGCTCACGGTGTTGCCGTGGGCAACTGCCCCTTTCCCTTTGCTTTGTGTTCCCTTGTCTGTTTGTCTCGTGCACTTACTGAGCGTAGGGACCGCCGCCCAGTTGTACCCCGTCGCCTAGGGCGGGTCGTTGCAAGTAGGCAGGGACAGAGTGGCGTGTAGATTAGGGCTCACTTGTCTGTTTCCCTACCCCCGTCATTACAGCCCTTTATAGTGCCCCCACACAGTATAATGCCCTTTATAGTGCCCCTACACAGTATAAAGCTCTCTTTAGTGCCTCCTACACAGTATAATATCCCCTAAGTGCCCCCACACATTATATTGCCCCCCCACACAGTATAAAGCCCCTTTAGTGCCTCCACACAGTATAATGCCCCTTTAGTACCCCCATACTGTATAATGTCCCAAAAGCTGCCCCATACAGTATAATAATAATATTTAAAAATATTTAATATATTATGACCCCCTTAAAGACACAATATTTTGTCCTCTAAGTGTGCCACACACAGTATATTGCCAGCTGTAGTGCCCCTACATAGTATAATATCCCTTTAGTGGCCCCCCACACAATATAATGCCCCCTAAGTGCCCCCACACAGTATAATGCCTCCTTTAGTGCCATCACAGCATAATGCCCACTTTAGTGCCCGCCTACAGTATAATGTCCCCAAGTGACTCCACACAGTATAATGCCCATTTTAGTGCTCACACTGTATAATTCTCATTTTAGTGCCCACACACAGTATAATTTCCCCCAAGTGCCGCAAACACAGTATAATGCCCTCTTTAGTGCCCCCACAAAGTATAATGTCCCGCTTTAGTGCTTTATCACAGCATAATGCCTTTTAGTGACCCAGACACAATATAATGCCCCCTTGCGACCCCCACATAGTATAAATAATTCCTCCTTATGCCACCCCACACACAATATAATGGCCTATCTTATGCCCCCACTGTCACACAGTATAATTATGCCCACCCCACACAGTATACAGCCCCCCAACATTCCCCTTATACCCCAACTGTGCCACTGTGTAATTTAATAATTATGTATAAATAATGGCTTCTTTGCAGCCTGGAGACCTGGGAACCGAGCGGTGGTTGATTTTACTCACCACTTGTACGGGCGCTCCTGAGTCTTTCTCTGTTCTGACCCCGGCACTGCACTGTGACACACACACGTTGCATTGTCACGTGACACGTCATGTGTAAGTCTCAGTACATCGCTGGAGCGAGAACCAGGGGCGAAATTAGGAAACACTGGGCCCCGTAGCAAACTTTTCACTGCCCCCTCTCTTCCCCTGGGTGCCACACACATAGTACCCTGTTAAAGTTGTATATAAGATAGTTTGTTACAATGTATCAGTCAATCATCTGTGAGCTAAACGCAGCAACACCACAAACCCCTCTCCTGTGCTGGACTCCAGGCAGATGGCTCTTATCTACACTGATACATTGTAACAAGACCATCAGCTGTGAAAGTAATAAGCCAGGACTGGTTTTAATGTTCTCATTCACAGACAGCAGGCAGAGATCTTGAAAATCATGAGGAACTGAAGCAGGAAGACAGAAAGCTGCAGAATGTCATTATACAGTAGGCTGGGGTGCTGCACCACTCGCCGGGAATTTATACGTGTAAGGCTATGTTCACACTGAGTATTTTGACGAGTTTTTTGACACGGAAACCGCGTCGCAAAACTCGTCCAAAACGGCCCGAAAATGCCTCCCATTGATTTCAATGGGAGGTGTCGGCGTCTTTTTCCCGCGAGCATTAAAAGGGGGGCCCAGAAAATGTAGCTGTATCGGGCCCTGCGTCGTACTACCTACAGCAAAAAATATCCTCCTCACATGCACTTTGTTCTGTGAGCTGGAGGAGAGAGAGAGCGGCAGTCTGAGGAGCGCTTGTGAAGCGCCATACCCCTTCCTCTGAGTGACCTGTCCACTGGTCAGTCAGGTCACAAGGTTCAATTATTAAGGAAAAAAAACAAAAAACGATCCTGCAGCCGTACCCTCCTGCTGGACACCCTAGGCACTGCACACCTAGTGGCAAATACGGCCCTGTTGTCACTTCCCATATTCCCATTCGATTTTAAGCAGGTACTTGCAGATTCAGCCTTTTGTCTGATTGTTTGTTGATTTTCATTTCTTCATTGTCACTTTGTACACTATATTTACTGCCTGTACATTTTTTATAAAATTTGTTGTGCAATTATTATTATTAGATGTGTTCATGGTATCATATAGGGGTTAGGTTATCAGGTACATGATGCAATGACTGTAGTGTTTTTTGAATCATTTCATTAATGGAACACATAAATCTTCAGTTTAGGTCCAACTATATGTTAACTTTTACTACAATGTTATATCTATAAACTACTTGCTGATACAGAAACCCTGATGCCCAGTACTGTAGATTTCATACTGTGGCTCAATTACACCTCACAGCATGTAAGCGAGCTAGCATGAGAACATTTGAAAGCTATTTTAGACCAAGAACGGTGAGCGTATGTACAGAACCGATAATTGGATAAATACCATTTTTTGCCATCTTGTAGAGTGGAAGCTATAAAGCATTTGAAAATGGCCTGATGCTTCCACTAAGTGAGTACATCCCCTAGAGGTAGCTGTAATGTAATATTATGCCTTGTGTGTCGGGTCAAATGACCAATAAAAGGCTGATAACCTCTTATTACTTTTTCCCAATACTAAGCATTCCAAGATCATATATGACCTTACCCATTAGTATTTGTAATCAAGCTTGGTTTATGTATACATTGTGCCATATGGCTTAGTTCACATACCTGCGTGAAAGGCTCCGTTTCTTGCCTCCATTGCAGGTTCCGTCACATTTGACAAAAAAATAGGGCAGCATGGCACCGAGCACTGATGACCTATCCACAGGATAGGTAATCAGTACATGATCGTGTGGTCCGACACCCGCATCCCGCAGTGATCATCTGCTCTGGCTGCCTTCGGGCACTCGATGTTATGCAGGGTATGCAGTGTTTGGAGCCGGAAGCAGATGCCTCCTTACACTGTATAGCAGCTGTGCTGCAGAACTGCAAACTTTGCTCCTATTCACTTGAATAGGAGGGAGCAGAGCTGCAGTAGTGCAGCTCGGACACTATTTTGTGACTGTAGTCATCTGCTTCCTTCATTGACATTGGGCGTCCGGAGGCCGCCGGTGCAGCTGATCGGTGCGGGGTCCGGGTGTCGGACCCCCACCGATCATGTACTGATGACCTATCCTGTGCCCGGACAACACTTTTAAATTCAAAAAAAGGTTGCCTGCCGGCAGAAGAGAGCCTTGTTTTCCAACTATTATGTAAAAAATAAAAAAGTCTTTAATATATTTGCAACAAGGACAGACTACATAAAATGCAAAAGTTGACGTCCATTTCTGACAGCAATCAGCGCAGTGCCAGACGTAGGAGTTCTGTCTAGGAAGGGTTAAGTACCACAACTACAGAGCGCTACATTCAGTTAGTCAATAGTTAGATTCTAGAGCGTCAATAGGACAATTATTACAATAAAGGTAGAAGCCCCCCCTTCTACCTTTATTGTAATAATTGTCCTATTGACGCTCTAGAATCTAACTATTGACTAACTGAATGTAGCGCTCTGTAGTTACATAGTTACATAGTTACATAGTTACATAGTTAGTACGGCTGAAAAAAGACACATGTCCATCAAGTTCAACCAAGGGAAGGGAAAAGGGAAGGAAAAATTTCTACACATAGGAGCTAATATTTTTTTGTTCTAGGAAATTATCTAACCCTTTTTTAAAGCCATCTACTGTCCCTGCTGTGACCAGCTCCTGCGGTAGGCTATTCCATAGATTCACAGTTCTCACTGTAAAGAAGCCTTGTCGCCTCTGCAGCTTGAACCTTTTTTTCTCCAGACGGAGGGAGTGCCCCCTTGTTTTTTGAGGGGGTTTTACAAGGAACAGGATTTCACCATATTTTTTGTATGTGCCATTAATATATTTATATAAGTTAATCATGTCCCCCCTTAGTCGTCTTTTTTCAAGGCTAAATAGGTTTAATTCTTTCAATCTTTCCTCATAACTTAAATTCTCCATGCCCCTTATTAGCTTCGTTGCTCTTCTTTGTATTTTTTCCAACTCCAGGGCATCCTTTCTATGAACTGGAGCCCAGAACTGAACTGCATATTCTAGATGAGGCCTCACTAATGCTTTGTAAAGTGGCATTATTACATCCCTGTCCCGCGAGTCCATGCCTCTTTTAATACACGACAATATCCTGCTGGCCTTTGAAGCAGCTGATTGACACTGCATGCTGTTATTGAGTTTATGATTTACAAGTACACCCAGATCCTTCTCAACAAGTGAATCCGCCAGTGTAGCGCCCCCTAGGACATATGATGCATGCAGGTTGTTGGTACCAAGATGCATAACTTTACATTTATCTACATTAAACTTCATTTGCCAAGTGGACGCCCAAACACTTAGTTTGTTTAAATCTGCCTGTAATTCATGAACATCTTCCATAGTCTGAACTATATTACATAGCTTGGTGTCATCTGCAAAAATAGAAATAGTGCTATTAATCCCTTCCTCTATATCATTAATAAATAAGTTGAATAATAGTGGTCCCAGCACTGAACCCTGGGGTACACCACTTATAACCGGGGACCATTCAGAGAAGGAATCATTGACCACAACCCTCTGGATACGGTCCTTGAGCCAATTCTCAATCCAATTACAAACTATATTTTCTAAACCTATAGTCCTTAATTTACCCATTAGGCGTCTATGGGGGACAGTGTCAAATGCCTTTGCAAAGTCCAAAAACACTAAATCCACAGCGGCCCCTCTGTCTAGACTTCTGCTCACCTCTTCATAAAAACAGATTAGGTTAGTTTGACAACTTCTGTCCTTAGTAAAACCGTGCTGGCTGTCACTTATAATGCTATTTATTGTCACATAATCCTGTATATAGTCCCTCAATAGCCCCTCAAACATTTTCCCCACGATGGATGTTAAGCTTACTGGTCTATAATTACCCGGGGAAGACCTAGAGCCCTTTTTGGAAATAGGCACCACATTTGCGCTGCGCCAGTCCATTGGCACTATACCAGTCACTAGAGATTCTCTGAATATTATGAAAAGGGGGACAGAAATAACTGAACTAAGCTCTTTAAGAATTCTAGGGTGTAACCCATCTGGTCCCGGAGCCTTGTGCACATTTATTTTATTTAATTTAGCTTGGACCATCTCTACATTCATCCAATTCAGTATATCAACTGATATATTAACAGCACTGGCACCGGCTACATCAGCTGCTCTTTCTTCTGTTGTATATACAGAGCTAAAGAACCCATTTAGTAACTCTGCCTTCTCTTGATCCCCTGTGATCAACTCCCCATTACCATTATCTAGGGGTCCTACATGTTCAGACCTTGGCTTTTTTGCATTTATATGCTTGAAGAATTTTTTAGGATTTGTTTTACTATCCTTGGCCACCTGCCTTTCATTTTGTATTTTTGCTAATTTTATTACATTTTTACAGATTTTATTAAGCTCTTTATATTTTACAAAGGCTACAGCTGTACCCTCAGATTTGTATTTTTTAAATGCCCTTTTTTTGTCATGTATTGCCCCTTTCACAGAAGGTGTAAGCCATGTGGGGTTTAATTTGAGTCGTTTATACTTATTACCTGTAGGAATAAATTTTGCACTATAATAACTCAAAGTAGATTTGAAAATCTCCCATTTATCATTTGTTCCATTATTTGACATTAGTTCTTCCCAGTCTATATCCTGAATTGCAGCCCTCATCCTGGGGAAATTGGCTTTCTTAAAATTAAATGTTTTTGCCCTCCCAGCCTGCGTTTGTTTTTTACAGTATAGGTAAAATGTAACTATATTATGATCACTGTTACCGAGGTTTTCACGAACATTGACATTCCCAACAAGATCTGCATTATTAGAAATGACCAGATCCAACAGAGCTTCACCTCTAGTCGGGTCTTCCACAAACTGGCCCATAAAATTTTCCTGCAACAGGTTGAGGAAATGTCTCCCCTTTGCAGTTGAAGCCGAACCATGACACCAATTAATATCCCGGAAATTAAAATCTCCCATTATCACTACAGTACCCGCCTGTGCAGCCCGCTCCATCTGTTTATATATCTGACCTTCCATCTCCTCAGTTATATTGGGGGGTCTATAGATTACACCAAAAGTAATTTTTTCAGTGTTTACCTCCCTTTCTAGTTCCACCCACAAGGTTTCAACCTCCTCACAGTCTTCACCCACTATTGTCTCTTTCACACTCGCCTTCATATCACTTCTCACATACAGACATACACCACCACCTTTCCTATTTGTCCTGTCTTTACGAAAAAGTGTAAAACCCTGTAGATTTACAGCCCAGTCATGTGAAGAGTCCAGCCATGTTTCAGCAACACCAACTATATCTATATTTTCTTCCAGTATCAAGGCCTCCAGCTCCCCCATTTTGCTTGCTAGACTTCTGGCATTTGTGAACATACACTTTAACTTGCCTGTCAGTTTTTCACTTTTATTATCAGAAATGTGATTTGACATTAATCGGTCCTTTTTATTTACACTGATGTTTTGTAACGAAAGGATCTCCTTATCTTGTTGTCTAGTCCTCTCCCCACATTCTGTTTCTCCCCCCACCAATATAGTCTGACCCCTCTCTAACCTGGCTACCCCTTTTTTTTCTACATTGACCTCCCTCCTCAGCCCTAGTTTAAATACTCCGCCACCCCAGCTAGAATTCTCTCCCCCAGCACAGCGGACCCCTTTCCATTTAGGTGCAAATCATCTGCAGAATACAGTTTGTACCCCAATGAAAAGTCAGCCCAGTGCTCTAGGAACCCAAATCCTTCTCCTCTACACCAAGACTTCAGCCATGCATTTAACTCCCTAAGCTCCCGCTGTCTTTCCTGTGATGCGCATGGCACAGGCAGTATTCCTGAGAATACAACCTTGGAGGTCCTTCCCTTCAGCTTGTAGCCTAGTTCTTTAAAATTATTCTTAAGGCTCCTCCACCTACCATTTATTCTGTCGTTGGTACCGACATGGACCACGACAGCTGGATCATCACCAGCCCCTCCCAGCAATTTGTCCACCCGTTCCACCACATGCCGAACCCTGGCACCAGGGAGACAGCAAACCATTCGGTTGAGGCGGTCTTGGCGACAAATTATTCTATCCGTCTTCCTGATTATAGAATCCCCTACAACTATCAATTGTCTTGGCTTGCCTGCATTACCATCCCGCCGACTACTAGCTGGGCTGTTCTCCCGGCTGTTAGGGAGATCAGTATCCACTAGGGCTGCCTTTTCTGAGACTGACACCCTCGCATCATCACCCAACCTGGCAATTTTGCTTGGAATGCCAGAAACCGGATCGGCCTTCCTTGTCTTTGACCCCTTTCTACTGCCCCTAACTACATTAACCCAGCTACTTACCTGATCCTGCTCACCCATGTCTTCACCCTCCAGTTCTAACCCACTAACTGCATGCTCTGTGAGCAGCAAGCTCCGCTCAAAATTGTCTATCCTCCTCAGTGTTGCATTCTGCTCCTCCAGATCTCTGTGGTACTTAACCCTTCCTAGACAGAACTCCTACGTCTGGCACTGCGCTGATTGCTGTCAGAAATGGATGTTAACTTTTAAATTTTATGTAGTCTGTCCTTGTTGCAAATATATTAAAGACTTTTTTATTTTTTACATAATAGTTGGAAAACAGGGCTCTCTTCTGCCGGCAGGCAACCTTTTTTTGAATTTAACTGTTTCATGCCCACCAACTATTGAGGTCCTTCCCTTTGTATTTATCGGACAACACTTTTAAGCTTAAAATATATGGAGTGCAATTTAATTAATATGAATATACCAGTCCTTCTCAAAGAATTAGAATATCACCAAAAAGTTATTTTATTTCAGTAATTCAATTCAAAAAGTGAAACTCATATATTATATAGATTCATTACACACAGAGTGATCTACAGGGTGGGCCAGTTATATGGATACACCTAAATAAAATGGGAATGGTTGGTGATATTAACTTCCTGTTTGTGGCACATTAGTATATGGGAGGGGGAAAACTTTTCAAGCTGGGTGTTGACCATGGCGGCCATTTTGAAGTCTGACATTTTGTATCTAACTTTAGTTTTTTCAATGGGAAGAGGGTCATGTGACACATCAAACTTATCGAGAATTTCACAAGAAAAACAATGGTGTGCTTGGTTTTAACGATACGTTATTCTTTCATGAGTTATTTACAAGTTTCTGACCACTTATAAAATGTGTTCAAAGTGCTGCCAATTGTGTTGGATTGTCAATGCAACCCTCTTCTCCCACTCTTCACACACTGATAGCAACACCGCAGAAGAAATGCTAGCACAGGCTTCCAGTATCCGTAGTTTCAGTTGCTGCACATCTCGTATCTTCACAGCATAGACAATTGCCTTCAGATGACCCCAAAGATAAAAGTCTAAGGGGGTCAGATCGGGAGGCATTTCTTCTGCGGTGTTGCAAACTTTATGTTGAAGGAGTATTATCCAGCATTCATGGTCCTATCTTGCAATCAGGGCCTGGACAAGGGATACAGTATGCAGAGTAGAAGAGAATCTAGAATAACCTGATTACCATTCAGAGACGTGTCTTGCTGCTCAGACCTGTGACTACATTGCATGAAGAGCACTCTCCTTTAAAGAGGATATCTATTAGCTAATCTAATAGGCGTTGTCACACTGATAATGCTAGTGAAAATTGTGTCCCAAAATGTTTATTATTTTAAAAGTTATGAACTTTCTTCTAGATATGCAAATGAGCCTTTATTAGCCAAGTGGGAGGTAACAGCAGTGATTCTCCTGAGGTGGAGCCTCCTCACAGCCTCTGATGCTGTTCAATCAGCATGAAGCTGCTTCACACATTGCGAGAGACTGAGGCTGGAGGGAAGGGGGATCACTTCAAATAGATATATCTCCGGCTATGGACCACCTAGAACAGTGGTTCTGGTGGCATGTGAAAGACGGGATTCTAATTCTTTCTAGATGTGAAACAACTGGAGGTATGACCAGTTGAAAACACAGTTGGGAATGGAGGCTGTATACTATATGATCACGCTGTATTGCTGGGCAGGGAAGGAGGAGAAGCTGTATGCTGATTGGACAGTGTCATACAGAAAACATTACACCACCCAAAGTGAAAAGAAAGAGTCACCTCCTATTTGGCAAGTAAAGCCAAATTAGCATATTTAGAAAAATGCTCATAACTTTGCAAATAATAAACGTTTTTTTTTTGTAAATTACTGTAAAGGATCTGCCAGACACAGCTTCTGTGTCGACGCCCGTGGTTAATCAGTCTGCACCTGCTCCTAAGTCTGATAGAGTGACTCGATCTGCTACCACTCAGGCTGGTAGGCTCAGGAGTGGGAGAACCTATCACAGCCTGGCCAGACGGTTCTAGCTCCCGCCCTCGGTCTATTTATACCTTCATTTGCTTCTTGTCTTTGCCTGTGATTCTTTCCTGTTTCCTGGCTCTGCTGCTCCTGCTGTCATTATTGACCTCAGCTTCATTTTGACCCTGGCTTTACTGACTACGCTCCTGCTCTGCGTTTAGTACCTCGTACACTCCTGGTTTGACTCGGCTCGTTCATTACTCTTGTTGCTCACGTCCATTTCCCTTAGCTTCTGTGTACCCTTGTCTGTTTGTCGTGCACATATTGAGCGTAGGGACCGTCGCCCAGTTGTACGCCGTCGCCTAGGACGGGCCGTGCAAGTAGGCAGGGACTAAGTGGCGGGTAGATTAGGGCTCACCTGTCTGTCTCCCTACCCCATCATTACAATTACACTGTAGTTATCAGCATCATAGCACCTATTAGATTAGTTTATTAGATAGGGCATTAATAAACTAGTGACAGATCCTCTTTAACTCCCATCACTGATGCATATGGATTTGTTTGCATGATAAAAGATGTAGATAGAGGATGTAGAGACTAATGAGGGTAGATTTCAGGAACCCAGTGTAAATACTTTAGCAGCAAATGCAAGGAAAACCACTACTAAAGGTATTTATTCAATTTCCCTAATGCAAATGATTGTTGCCCTGTTTACACACGCATTCATATAATTTGATTGTTTTGATATGATTGTTCAGCTGACAGCTATTTCTCCCGAGTCCCCCATACACATGAATGCTCGGCCGATCATGCATGTGTTTTCAACTGGTAGAAGGGAGAAAGCTGCTGCTGGACACCTCTGGCAGAGGATAATCTACTAATGATCAAAAGGATCGGGCATTCACGACCCTTCTCTCCCCCGACATCTACCATTGGGGGAGATTTGGGACGCCACTATACACATTAGATGGTTGGCCGGTGATGCGGCCGCGTAGGTTACAGGATGATGAATTACCGTAGGATTTCTAATAGGGCCCCAAATCTGGGCTTTGGTGGGTGGGGGCATTCAGCAGGTGCAGAGTTGCACCAGGTATCCAATAGCAGAAATTACCGTGTTCCCTTGACCTTCTAGTTGAATCTAACAGCTGACCTTGTTGAGGTAACTTGTTTTTTATTTTTTTAGTATGATTAGTATTTAATTAACTGACAACCATCTATCAGTTTAGGACAACTAAACAGTGACTGTAGCTGAATGTATAGCGTGCGCTCCGAGGTGGAGTGCTTCATAAATCATAAATGATGAGCCTTTTACAGCTTCCATCAAAGTGCATTGAGGAGATGATGTGGTTTCTCTGTGAGATCCTCTCTCCTTCAAGGAGGCAGTAAGACGCTGTAGCTGGGCAGATGTAGAGCCGTCCACTTTCTCCGATGGCTTTATGTATACAGAGCTGTGATGCACGACTGTCATTGCTGAGATATATCTATATATCTATAGATGCACTTGCAGGCGGCAGTATGTGATGGAGGGTACCAAGCTGGAGGTGTCCTTATTCTTTTATACTAGACTTTGTAAACTGCACCATCCCCCACTGCAACCGATGGAAGTGCAGACGCTTGAGACAGCAGTCATTATGTTTTCATGTTCTGCAGAATTACTGCGTCAGGAGATTTCTTTCTCCTCCACTCACTGCAGTGGCCGAAGTGAAAATCACTTTCTCACCCAACATAATCACCTTAATCAATACCATAATGTGCATTAAGACTTGGCTGATTTAATGTCAGCTTTTTTTAATTTTATTGTGAAACACGTAGAGTGCAGATTGACTATAGTTTTGTTCAATACATTATTTACATTATTTTACTTTGATCTATATCAAAATATAATATACTTATCATATTTATTTCCTGTTGCTTATATAGCACCTACATATTCCACAGTGCTGTATAGACATAACCACTCATATTAGTTCCCTTTCCCCAACAGAGCTCACAATCTAAATTCCATTTCTGAGAAATGCACACAAGGACCAAACATTATGTTTTATTTTGCAGTGTGACAGGAAACCGGAGAACCCAAAGGAACCAACGCAAGCACATGGAGAGTTTACAAACTCCATGTAGATATTGCCCTTGGTCATATTCGAGCCCTTAACCCCAGTGTTGCAAGGCAAGGTTTCTAACCACTGTTTCTACACAACCAAACCCCATGCCATTAAACACTCTTGGTACCCAGTCCTTGTTAACGATAGTATGCAATAACATGATGTCCACAATAGTCATTCATGGTCGTAATGTTAATGTCAGTATGAACAATACATCACCGTGGTGGGCTTTAGGCCGGGTTCACACGAGCATGTTCGGTCCGTAAAATACGGACCGTATGTTGGCCGCATTTCCCGGACCGAACACAATGCAGTTATGTATGACGCTAGGTCTCACTGCGGAAAACTGTCCTGTACTGAAAACATGATTACAGTACGGGACCGTTTTCCCGCAGTGAGGCAGGGACTCCTAGCGTCATACATAACTATGTGTGTGTTCGGTCCGGGAAATGCGGCCGACATATGGACTGTATTTTACGGACCGAACATGCTCGTGTGAACCCGGCCTTAATGTTATTGTGCATGGTTGTAAACAATAATGACTGGGGACCGGCGGGGTTAAGCATTTTGGAAATAGAAAAAATATGTTACATTTTGGTTTGTTTTAACTTTTAGGCATATTTAAGTTTATTTTTATGGATTTTTTTTAATACGTAACTAGGGATCAGAGTATTTGTATAAGAAGTCATTGCTTCCATGGCCTTCTTGAATTTAGAGGAGACTGGCAACACCAAGTTGTTGGGGTACTTGTGTGCTACTAATAGTTATCTATGCAGTGTGTCAGGGGTATATATAGAAGAGAAGGGGCCACGTGGCAGAAGTTAAAATTAGTTCCCCTTCTCATACGATTTCACATCATCATGCCAGGAAAGGAGCACCCAATGCATTCTGTATTTTTGCGGCCTTCTTTCATCACCTGTAGGAGAGAAGAGTGGCGTGACACTTGCATTGTTTCCCCTATTGCTTATTTTGTTTCAGTGCATCTCGAGAGGAGTCTTTCCTCTTCCTATTGGCCCCATAGTATTACCTCTAAGTGTTGTTCAGAGACGCAGCCCAAAAACTTTTTGAATAACTTTATCTTTCATTTGCCTTTAAGGCTTAACCACAGGTAAATTCTAATTATGCTCAATGTCACCAAAAGCCCACCAAAATCACATATTGTGGGCAACACACCCTTGAAGAAGCACTGCAGTATTTTATTTTGGTGGGGAATTTAGATGGCTCAGTTAGTGTCCAATTGTGTTTTTGAGGACATCTCAATGTACTTTGTTAAATCTGGGTTTATCTTCTTATTTTGTTTGCGTGAATGTTTTTATGTACCAGTCTGCAAAATAGCATGTTTTTCCCAAGGGAACAGTGCCCTAAAGACTCCCTACTAGCTGGATCTCCACAAGAAGAATCAGTACCTTTCGAGAGTATGTACCAGTCTGTAATTCTGATCCTATAAAAAAACTATAGAAGATGTTCTTTGAATATGTCATAGCATCCAACAAGGGGATAACATCAGAAGCAAAATGTATCCTTTTCTCTTTCCTGTAGACGTGTTTTTTTTTTGTTTTTTTTACCAAGATTGCGGTGCTCACCAGGGGTCTAGCTATAGGGGTTGCAGTGGTAGCAGTTGCACCTGGACCCATGTGCCTGAGGGACCTCAAAGACCAATCTGTCACATAAAAAGATACTAGTATTATAAATGCCACATGGTAGGTGGGGAGCCCTGTTACAGATTTTGCATTAGTGCCCAGGAACTTCAAGTTACGCCTCTGGTTCTGACCACAGAAGTTGTCTAAGAACATGACCCTCTAGTGGAACTCAATAAAAGATAATGGAATGGTGGAATATGTGTCCGATCATCTCCTCAGCAATTTTCTTCAAGTGTCTGACAGCAATTGGTTGTCAGTGGATTATTAGGTGCATACATAACGCTCTTGAGGCTTTTTATATATTGTATGTATAAAATGTAATAAGTCTTTAGCAATTGTTCTAGAGCAAAAGGTGGCAGACCCTTGTTCTAGGAACACTCATTGGATTTTAGCTACCTCTGATCCTTCTGCTTATACCATAGATTAGTGACGCCATGGGCATCTGATAGACAATTAGTTCCCTCTGCTTTTTTGATATTATAAGGAACTATTCTGCAAAAGGAGACACTTAACATGATCAAACTATATTTGGGCATTTCTATTTAAGGAGTCTTCAAAAATATTCTTCAAAAAAAGCTCTTTAGCTTGTGATGAGCCTGAGTCTCAATGCTACACTGTTGTGGAGAGGTTCTGGACAGGCTGGTGTATAGAATATAACTAGCTTTTATACCCGGCGTTGCTCGGGAGGTTGACTTATGGTATAGATAGAGTATAAGCTCACTATTTAAATACCCAATTATGTGTTGTAAGGCCCCATGCAAACGACCGTAGAATTCATCCGTAATTACGGACCCATTCACTTCTATTGTCCATGGACACCTTCCTGTATATTTACAGGAAGGTGTCCGTGCCGTAGAAAGGCTACGCAAAAGATAGGACATGTCCTATTTTTGCTTTTTACGGACCGTGCTCCCATACTTTATATAGGAGCACGACCCGCATAATAATTAGAGATTAATAAAAGTTAAGTTACCTCCTTCATCCTCCAGTCCAGCCTCCCGGGATGACGTTTCATCCTGTGTGACCGCTGCAGCCAATCACAGGCTGCAGCGATCACATGGACTGCCGCGTCATCCAGGGAGGTCGGACTGGATGTCAAGAGGGACGCGTCACCAACACAACGGTATGTATGAACTTCTTTTACTTTCAATCGCTGCGGAAACTCTGCCCGAAAGGGCTGCACCTTCTCTCTTTCCAGCACTGATAGAGAGAAGGGGCTGCCGATTAGTGCAGAGAAAACGGGTCCGTAATACTGGTGACACCGGACCCAATGTTATTGGAAGCACCATTAAATATCCTTAACACTATGATCACATGATCAAAAAAAATGTATTCCCTTTAGGAAATAAAAGTCCTAAGCCAGTGCTCCTAGACTAAACTACGAAGTGGTGGATGAGGGGCGGGGATTTCTGATTAATGCTCATTTGGCATCATTTTTCCTCGCTCCTCATCTTTACCATTAGTCCCTCCATCGCTTATTGCTTCTCCATGCATTTTAGTCCCTCAATCGCTCATTGCTTCTCCATGCATTTTAGTCCCTCAATTATACGAGACAGGACAACTGTGTAAACCCGCTGTGGCCAACATCGCAGTGCTGCTGTGTTAGGCAATTCAGCGAGGAATTATGTACGTTGCAGCCAAATATGGGCTGCCATGTCATCAATAGGGGCGGAGCATG
Organism: Rhinoderma darwinii; assembly: GCF_050947455.1. NCBI lineage: Eukaryota > Metazoa > Chordata > Amphibia > Anura > Rhinodermatidae > Rhinoderma > Rhinoderma darwinii. The sequence continues at coordinate 28,607,353 of NC_134692.1, forward strand.
TCAGTGCAATCCCCTGATTTTAAACCAATGAAAAATCGGGCTTCAAACAAACTTTTGAAAATATATATAAGATGTAGATAGTTTTTTTGAGTTTTATCAATCTCCCAGTCCTGTAAAGTACTTGTCTCCACCACCGAGATTGTCTTGGAATCTTCTCTTTCTCCAGGCCAAATATAGATCTGTAACTTAAAACTCCTGGACCCCAATGCATAATCTGTAACAGGTCCCACCACCTACAATGTGCCAATTACTAGTGTCTTGTTATGTGGCAGAGGGGCCTGTGAGCCCTTTTTAGCACCAAGGCTCAAGTGCAATTGCTATCTCAACACCCCTATAGCTATGCCCCTGGCAGCACAGAAATACATGTTTTAGCAAGATATAGCACCTCCATAAAGCAACTATCCCAAAGATCTCAGCTCAGTTACTGCACAGGGATATAATATAAATTGCAATATTGAACAAAATGTTTTCAGTTATATGAGTGCAACAATTGCAAAGTACAGACTCAGTACACATTTGAGTTATTATTTATTTATTATCCTTTGTTTATGTAGTGCAGACACATTCCACAGTGTTATGTATGTGTACAGAGTATATAGTATATACTGTGGCTATATAGATATACTGTAGTTTTACCGACTTCCAAATTGGCCCAAGTACATGCATTGTACTATTCCTACAAGAATCAATAGGTGTTTTTCTAGTAAAGTTTCACATAGTATGGAAGCCAAAGGAACAGGGGACTTGTATAGTTAGAACACAATATGCCGCGTGGACCATCAGTAGTCGAGCTGAAATATCTGTAAAAGGATTCATAGTTCACTAGTAAAATATATATTGAAGTTTACCATCTATGCAAGTGCTGCCTATTGTTTTGCCTGATGTATTGATGTACTTACAGTAAGTCCCCTCCTCTAAAGGGGTTACCCAGCGATACTCTCCACCTCGATCTGATATCGGGCGTGGAGAGATGCATACTGGGCAGGACAGTTGTTGAGGCAAGTACCTTTCACTAGTCCCATTAATAAGAATAGGACCCATGCACGATACTCACTGGGTGTCAGATGGTTGCCTAAGCAACTGTCTGCACCGGCATGCAGCAGCGTATCCCCACACCTGATGTTAGATCGGGTGGGAGACAATCGCTGGGTAACCTCTCTAATCAATCTAGCTTATTTGTAACATACCTTCAATAATTGCGGTTTTTACTTTATTTGTCCATTCATTTTTACTGCAGTGGGCAAAGAAATCTGCATTGCTACCTGGAAGCCATGAACAAGCTGCTGTTGATGGATCTGCTTTTCTATGTGGGCCTGTGTCTCTGCTTAGTACTAGTGTCCCGCTGGGTATGGACTCTGGGTCTGATAGGTTCATTAAAACGTTAATAGCCAAGTAGTCCCTAATGCACCAATGCAAGTATTAGGGCTCATGCATGTTGTGCTGTATGTGGTCTCCGTATGGTATCACATTACCTGTTTAATATGACATTCAGTAGAACATGCCATGATTTTTTCTCTCGAAATCCGACAGAAAACAAAATTCGTATGCGCCTGTATGAAATCGGAATCATTCGAAAATACAGTAAGGCCTCACAGATTTATATGGGCGCCTCATGGCTCTGAGCAACCTGAAGTTTGTACACAGCTGTAATATGGCCATGTGCATTAGCATTTGGGTATTCAGAAGATATCCGACTATCTGAAAGTATCAGGTAATGAGCCAACATGCCCTGGGGGGATTCACACAAGAATAACATTAAAGCCATAATAAGATCCGTTACCAGCATCAGTCCTGCTTGTTGATAGTTTCTAGGAAGCACAACATTTAGAGAATATAAATTGAAAAAAGGTGGAAACAGAAGAAAAGATAATAAAGACCTATTACAAATATTTTAGATTTTCTGACTGTACAGGCACTGTTAATCGAAGGTGGAACCTTTCTTTATATAATGTATCCTGCAGTAAACAAGAATGGCATAAATGTATATTATTATATCAACACTTGAAAATATATAAAATACACAGTATGGATTTTAGTTCTCATATTGCTGTCAGACTCTCCATGTTTCTGTTGTAATAAATCATTTACTGCCTTTCAATAGTTCAGAGTAGCTAAATGGATTACATTAATGACTAGACGCTTGCCTTAACTCTGCTCCCCAGGGTACAACATTCAGGTCAAAGAAAGTACAATAAAGCACTCAAGTAAATACTCCTGAATTAGCAGGATTCTTCTTTTGTCTTTTACAAGGTGGAGTAGTAAAAATGCAGCAATGATTTTTTACTAAGTAATGGGGTCTGTTAAGCAAGAACATGTACCTTCAAAGTGCTGTGTAGTTGTATCGTATCTTGTAGTGTCCAAGATATCATGTCTTTCCTGCCACCAGACCTAACATTTAGTTTGTGACATGTAAAACTATATTAAAGTGGCATGCCACCAAAAATCATCTTCTGCCTCTGATTCTCCAAAAGCCCAAAATGAAGCGGTTGTAGTTCTCTGTAGTCACTTTGGTGCCATTAGATATATCTGTCAATTGAAATCTGTGACACAACTAGAACAGCGATGGAAATATCCACACAAAGTCAAGTGTCACTCACAATAGCTCCTTTATTTTAGAAATTGATGGGAATTCAAGCTCACAAATCTTTGCTAAATAAAAATTTTTACACGTCTATATGACATGTCAGAAGAGGATTTTAAGTAGAGCTATTCTTTCAGTGAAATCTGTATTTATCTCCCACCCTGTGCATTATTTATAAGGGGTGTCTGGTTTAGAATTCACATTTTAAAATACTGCTATGGCACTTTGAGTTAAAATCTGGTAATATATTAAATGTAGGACCTCTATCAATTAACTGAAGTGGAGAGCAGCTACAAAAGAGCGTCTCTCTCTCTCTCTCTCTCTGGAGGACCCGGGACATCCCTGTATTACATAGACTGCCTATTGCTTACGATGGGTACCATGTAATTCTTATTATCTCCTGTAGTGGTGCTTCCGGAAAATTGATCACTTGCGGCCAGGTTGCCATTCAGATTGCAGCTGATCCTGGGGTCCCAGTAGTGGGACACTTTGTGATCAACTTATTGTTGGAGGACCCTTCTAATAAAAAAAGGGATTGTCCAAAGTGATCATCCGCTTTAAAGAGGCTCTGTTACCAGATTTTGCAACCCCTATCTGCTATTGCAGCAGATCGGCGCTGCAATGTAGATTACAGTAACGTTTTTATTTTAAAAAAATGAGCATTTTTGGCCAAGTTATGACCATTTTTGTAGTTATGCAAATGAGGCTTGCAAAAGTCCAAGTGGGTGTGTTTAAAAGTCCAAGTGGGCGTGTATTATGTGCGTACATCGGGGCGTTTTTAATACTTTTACTAGCTGGGCGTTTTGATGAGAAGTATCATCCACTTCTCTTCAGAATGCCCAGCTTCTGCCAGATCACGCTGTGACGTCACTCACAGGTCCTGCATCGTGTCAGACGAGCGAGGACACATCGGCACCAGAGGCTTCAGTTGATTCTGCAGCAGCATCGGCGTTAGCAGGTAAGTCGATGTAGCTACTTACCTGCAAACGCTGATGCTGCTGCAGAATCAACTGTAGCCTCTGGTGCCGATGTGGCCGACACGATGCAGGACCTGTGAGTGACGTCACAGATCTGCACTGCCAGAAGCTGGGCGTTCTGAAGAGAATGATACTTCTCATCAGAACGCCCAGCTAGTAAAAGAAGTAAACACGCCCCGATGTACGCACATAATACACGCCCAGTTGGACTTTTACTTTTCAACACGCCCAGTTGTACTTTTGCAAGCCTCATTTGCATAAATACAAAAATGGCCATAACTTGGCCAAAAATGCTCGTTTTAAAAAAATAAAAACGTTACTGTAATCTACATTGCAGCGCCTATCTGCTGCAATAGCACATAGGGGTTGCAAAATCTGGTGACAGAGCCTCTTTAAGCAGTTGCAAACATTTGTGCGAGAGACTTTTCTAGTTTGCTCTTGACAGCTTTTTCCAGGTAGTGGTGGCAAATAAGGTAGTTGCAATGGTGCAGCCATTAGAGCTGCAGAGAGTGATATATTAACTGGATTCCAATGCCTTGGCACTATATGTAGTGAAGTCCATTTAAATTACCTGGAAGTGCTACTAAGAGTTTTAATCCCTATAAGAGTCCTTCTTGACTATTGCTGTGGATCAAAATTGTGCAAATAGCTCTCTTCCAGAATAGAGAAAAATGTTTCTCTACTTTCTACAGATGGGTGTCTCTGGTTTGGCTATAACCTGAGCCATGCTGTATAAGGTTTTTATAAAGGGTTGGTCATTGACTAAAGGCCAATTATCGGGCAAACGAGCGTTCACTGAAACAGGGTAACGATAAACAGGGCAACGATCAGCCAATGACCGAGCAAACGCTCGTTCATCGGCTGATTGCATCGTTTTAAATGGCGGTACTAATATCGTTGTCGGCAGCACATCTTTGTGTAAACAGGGAGACGCGCTGCCAACATAATAAAAATGTATTAGGACGAGCGATCGGAGTAGCGAGCGCTCGTCCCCATACTAGCTCCTTGTGAAAGGAGAATACGAGCCCTGATCAGCGAGCTGCCTCGTTGATCGGCACATATTTAGGGTATGTTCACACGCAAACTCAAAAACGTCTGAAAATACGGATTTTCAGGCGTTTTTGAAGCTGAAAATGAATTTGGAGCTTCTTTTGATGCTTCTTTCCAGGTTTCTTTTGAGGCGTTTTTCATAGTGTTCAATGAAAAATCAGCTCCAAAAAATGCCTCAAGAAGTGAAATGCTACTTCTTTTCACGCACCGTTTTTTAAAACACCGGCGTAAAAAGACATCCTGTATGAACTAAATGCTGTTTTTCCCATTGATTTCAATGGGCAGGTGTTTGTAGGAGTTCAGCTTTCGTTTTTTGAGGCGTTTTTCGAGGCATAAACGCCCCGAAATACGTCTGAAAAAACACTACGTGTGAACATACCCTAACACTTCCCACGTCGGGCCATGTAATATCATCTTTACAGGGTAGTCACCTTCTTCACTAGAGACAGTTTTCTTCCTTCTGGAGGAGAGCTATTTTGCATACTTTTTTTTTCCCTAGGGAGCATTGCCCTTAAGACTCCCTTCCAGTTGGCTCTCCAGAGAATCAGTACCTTCTAAGAAATAATGTTTTGGCATGGCTGTTGTGGACAACCTTGATTGGCTATGATTGCTGCATTTTCTGTTATTATTTATTTCCGATTTCCATCATACAAAGCATTTTGCATATAGAGTACAAGCAATTCAAAATTAATCACAATTTTGATGTCGACATAGAGGCCAGTAAGATGTGAGAACAAATGAGGATTCTATGAGTGTAGGGAAATGGTGATGTGACAAGACATAACTTGAAGTTCCCAGGCCCTCACCTACCATGTGCCATTTATATTACTAGTGTCTATTTATGTGGCAGAGAGAACTTTGGGCCCCCTCAAGCACCAAGTCCTATAGCTACAGCCCTGGTAAGTTGGTACCAAAAGGTTCACGACATCTACTTTATTGCTTGCACTCTCTCACTCTGTCTCTTCCATGCAGTACACAATGCATCATTTTCCCATGTATCACAGTCCACTTTCCTCTCGAGGGCATTGTAAAGTATAGGATTAGGAGGCATTTCTAGTAGGAGGTCTGTGAGGAGATGTTTGGTGACATATGGAGGAGAAATATTTCTGTGTGTATATAGTTAGATTTGAGACTACCCTTTATATCACAACTTTTCTTATTCTTAGTAAGTCATCCTGATCGCCATGATTCCGGCTCTTGAAACCTGTGGCAATCAGCTGTTATCGCAGTGGGGAGTTTTGTTCAGGGGTACGTTTCTCCTTCGGCAGCCACGGTAGGGTGAATATAGTATTACATACTGGTCAGTCAAGTTATAAGGCACCGTTACAGGGGTTCTTGATAAGACAACCTACTTAAATCTATTTTGGAATGACACTTTTTGACTATGAGATATCTTTCATTGCTCTTGATAAGAGTAGCTGTAGTTCTGGTTTTAGTTATCTGAGGAATATAAAAGACATATGAAATTATTTCTGCATAAAACATGCACAAAATAATAAATTTTTTATATACATACAAATAAATATGTATAGTCACACAGTATTCCACCTTTGATTTTTGGACCATGGTGAAATTATACCCACTACCTGTTATGTTTTGTTTTAATTAACTTTATAACTTCTCCAGTATCAATGATTATGCATTTCCCTAATTTCAAACAATCTTGTAGTTCCAATATAATAAAGGGATATTACCTGGAAAGACTCTGGGTAAAAAGTAAACATTAAAAAAACAACAAAAGACCTCTTGTTTGGACTGTAAACACGCTAGCATTGACAAATTAGAAAACAACCTATTGAAGGGAGTATTGTGGGCATGCTCTGTGACATCTGCAATAGTCACTGTGCAGGGAGGGGAAGGTTGAGGTAAGCTGCCCCGTCACTCATTGTCAATAATGTGATCCTGTGTTATCTGCCTCCAGCTGTATAGTAGAGATTTTACTGTTCATTGTAATCCGGCAAGTTGATGATAATGAGATGACTGCTGACTATTCCCCCAGTGTACACAGCACAAGCTGAAAAATGTTAATGTGTTAGCCTATTGTGAGTGCTCAGTGTGAAAACGGGAATATTTCACGATTTATTTCATATAGATAGTGACATGGTGTAACATAAATTCTGGGTGATGCTTTATTATATTCTCCTGTGACGTCAAATATGATTTTAATGATAAGAGCTAGGAGGAAAAGGAACGGATCTTTAGGAGGCGCTGCTACATTACGAATAAATGAAGGGACACGGAGAATGGTAGTCACGTAAACAAAAAACACATCTATTTAATAATAATAAAAGTGATATCAGCGGCCACGCGTTTCGACGCTAAACTAGCGTTTTCCTCAGGCCATATGCAAAACACATTACCATTCTCTGTGACTCTTCATTTATTCGTAATGTAGCAGCACCTCCTAAAGATCTGTTCCTTTTCCTCCATGCTCTTATCATTACTTGCGGTGACTGTACGGCTAACCGGTTTTGGGTCTTGGCAGCAGCACATATTGGATTACCATTCATGAGCCCTGGCTTACTGTACCCAGGTGAGCATACAATTGTATATTTTTTTTTTTTGCCTGCCTGGTTCATCTGCACTATGTGGCGCCGTGCGTTTTGTTCTTGTCTCTAAATATGATTTTACGATTTTTTTAAAATACATTTTTGGGATTTCTTTGAAACTTTTAAAAAGTTCCATTACATTTAAAAATGTTCCTGCTGATTCTTGGAGGTGAAGGAAGGACACAAATCATCTCTCTCATTTCTTTCCCTTCATAAAGTACGGATATCCTTGAACCTGATGAAATGTTTCTAGAAAAGTGTGGACTAAGTGTGGAATAAATCTTGTGGCAAGGGCATTATTTATTAAGTCCTTTCCACTAATTAATATGATGCACTCATCTTGTACATTTTCACCTACCATTATCTCTACCATTCCATATAAGTAATTTATTGTAATTAAATGTCTTGATAAAAAAGCCAAAAGATGAAGAGAACAGAGGAGGGAATGGGATGGATTAAAAAGATCCTGGGCGGTTGAAGGTAAACATCTACACTATTTTCACATTTACATCCCAGACATGCAATACAAATAGCTGCCCCCATTAATCCAGTTAATAAAATGGGGTCTTTATTCCGGGACCCTCATCAATTAGCGGTAACACAGATAGGCTACAAAAAAAATCTGTCTCTCTGTAGGACCCGGCATGTCCATACATTACAAGGACAGCCCATTGATTTAAATCAGAGCTGTGTAATGTTACAATTCCCCTGTGGTGGCGCTGCAGGGTATTTGAACAGTTGTTGCTGGATTCCCTTAAAGGTGCTTGGACAACTTGTGATCAGCTTGTTTTTGGGGGACATTTCTAACAAAAACTCTTTTTATTGTCTTGAACATAATTTTGCCAATAATTACTTTTTTTAAATTGTAGCTTTTTAAATTCGACATAACCACATTTTCATAGCTTGTTTTATATTGTTTACTCGACAGACATAGATTTCTGATTTAATTTGTTCAATTAAATTACATTTCTCACAAAAACAAATTCCTTTAAATTTGGGGTCGGTAAACCTTATATAAAACAGAAGGGACAATTACACCCTCTAAATGGAGTAAGAATTGCTAATCAGGGGAGTGCAATAAATCTCATCACAGATGAGCTCTGAACTTTTCACCAGTACTAGAAGCTTTCATGTAACAGGACCTCTTTAATATAGGTAAGGGTAGCAATGCAGGTGATGTTGCTGTCGGCTGTACGCTTTTTTTTTTCTAGCTCAAATTGGTCTTCCCCGACCCCACCGTAAATATACAAGGTTGGATCGGCCGAGCATGCATGTTTATTTTATTAGAGAGGGTGAGATAAAGCAAGCCATTACCAGACACCTTTTGCAGCGTTTATCTCCTACATGCCAGATCCTTCTTTCTCTAGACGGCAGATATCAGGTGAACTGCCAGGCTGCCACCAAACACATTGACCGATCCTGACAAAATGGCAAGTTCAGCCAACATTAGTGCAATTGGTATTTCCATTATTAGCCTAAAATTAGCCTCATGGCATGGGACTTCTGGTCTGAGAAAGGAAGACTCCATATTTGCTTTCCAGCTTTTTAATGGCCCTCTGGTTGTCACTTGGGGGTTGTGTTGTACACACAACTTTACTTCTATGAGGACATCTTGCAGAGGTCTTATTTTAAACAGAGCTCTCCTGGTAACATATTCCCTTCCCTTAACCACTGCTCTTCTCATGCATGTTTAACTAGAAATAGACATGCAATAAATAGTTAACATATCTATATGTATAATAATCTATCTAGATGAATATTAAATCCTTAATTTTCTTGATTCAGTGAAATATACACATATATAAATATATATATATATATATATATATATATATATATATATACATATATATATATATATATATATATATATATATATATATATATATATATATATATATGTGTGTGTATATATAATCTAACTTATTTTTTTGACTGACTGACAAGACTGATGTCCAGACATTACTGTGTCTCATACTTTATCCTGCAAGGTTATGACAATTATGAGTCAATCTAAAAATTGAGATACAGCGGTGGTACTTTGCAGCTCCGTATACCCACTGAATAGACATATTTATAATGGCTGTCCCACTATAATACCGATCATTGCCTCATGCATCATTGCTTTATAGTAAATGAAGAACAGTGCTGAAATAAAGGACTGATCGAGATCCCAAACTATCCAAAAATCCAAGTAACTGGCAGGGGCATAGCCATAGAAGTAGCCTGAGGGGACCAAAGGACCCCTCTACCACATAGGACACCAGTACTATAAATGGCACATGGTAGGGTTGGGGCTGTTACAGATTTTGCATTGGGCCCAAGGAGCATCAAGTTTCTCCATAATAATACATTGACTGCTACATTTCTATGGAGTTATAGAAGATCCAGAATTATTGATGAAGCTGCACTGCTAATTACTGGGATGTACTTCCCGGACATCTTTTTAATTCTCAATGTATAATAGTGCAATGAAATGCAAGATAAAATAAAATGAAATAATAAAAGAGAACCAGAACACAAATATACAATACAAAATGTAATCTTTATTCTTTTGGCTTGTTTGTAATGTAGTTAGCTGTAATTTTAGGTAATAGCATTTTCCTGCATGCAGTTCACAGTACACTACAAGTCATTATTCCTGGAAAGCAACGGATTTTACATTAAACGTCTGCATGTGTCCAAAACAGAACTTAAATCGAACATGGTGTCATAAGCAAATTCATGTTTCTTTGGAGAAAAAATGAAGAATGTGGATCCCACATATTGGCTAAAACATTCCAGTGCAGCATGAACAACAATAGAATGAGTAATTTAGACTCTAAAAAGGAAATGTAAACCAGGCCTATACAACTTGTGGCTTACCAGCGACTGATCCACTACAATCCTGAGAATGCCTTACCAGCCTTTTATCTGATGAAGCACGCTGAAAGGTGCAAACATTAAAGCGCATATCACCGAGAGAGGACATTTTGTGGGCTTAAAATAAATCTCCACAAGTATAGAAACGTTCTTTATGAGTCTATAAAGTGTTGGCAGTTGCTTTTTAATAACCATCTGCAACACCTATGCCTTAGCTCTCACTGTATTACTCATTTGGTTGAAAGCGCTATTGAACCCTATTGTATTTGTGTGCAAATTAGTAACACAGTGAATGTTAAGGCCTCAGCACTGCTGACCATTGAGAAGGACAAGCCCTTAAAGTCTTAACGGTTGTGTCCACCATTGCAAGCAAGTTTTGTATTGCCTTAAAAAATCAAGCCACTTTGCAAATATTTTTGATTAGAAATATCCAACCGTTTTGTGTCTACAGCTCCTATGCAGACCTATGCGTTTCCATTCCTACAGACTACAAACGGACCCTGTGTAGTCTGATCCTACAGACACACTCCCTTCCACCTGTCTCCTATTTAATGCTAACCTACAGAGTGCAAATTAGCAAAAAGAAGAATCAGACTACAAAGGTTGTTTTTTTTGTAGTCTGTTACCATGGAGACACATAGGTCTGCATAAAAGCAGTATAGTACAAAAAAAAAAGAAGAGGAAAAGCTGGGGTTGCTGGAGGCACTGCTTCAAACAGATTTCTGAATACTTAGAAGGCAAGCACGTATAAACTTATTTCATTTAAAAAAAAAAATAGGTTGCAAAAACACAAAACGGTAGGTTATTTTAACTCAAAAAATGGGATTCATTTTTTGTTATAGATGCACTGGAGCAATAAAAATGGTTGCAAAAGTGTACACATCCTTCTGGCTTTAGTGGTTGCAAAAGTGTACACAGAGATTCTTGCTTGTGACATCACCACAGAAGTAAGGATTTCCTTTAACCAATATTTTAAGGAATGTAGATTACCAAACCATTATGCACTTTAGACATCACTGAGGAATAGAGTTTTTGTGTGTTGAACAAAGATGATAAAAATGCTTCTTACCACCACTTATATGTAAGAAGGCCTTCGGCCATGTGTAAGACTGGTGGAAAAGGTTCATCGGTGATGTCAGCTGAATAATTAGCCACCTACATTTCCTTGACTACCAGCTCCACCCACAAAATGGCTGCTACCATTGCTTACGCCCAACAGTTGCACTATAACACAGCTGCCGGAGAGCAACAATATGTCTAAGCCTTATGTAAATCAACAAAAAATAGCAACATATTAACCCTTTCAGCTAGCGCTCCCCGAAATAACTTGCTGGTCAAGTATCTCTAGCCAATCCGGCATTGAAAACTTTAAATCCCTGATGCAGGCATTTCTCACAGTTCCTGTATATTTTTGCCTGGTGTTTTCTTTTTTGTTATGTCTTTTATCAATCAATATACATGTGTTTTCATTGTGCGAGCTGCGGTCCCAGATTTGACACACTTACTTCCACTATCAGTGTGTGCACCAAAAAAAACTATAATAAAATAGCAAATTTACAACTCTTTGTCATTTTTATTTGCAAAGATGTCCAATTTAATAGCGCTAAGCATGGGCAAGTAACAAAAGTGACCACAACATTAACCCCTGAAGTTAAGTTTTTTTTTCATCTCTTCTCTTATGTACAAAATGCTGAAAAATAAAGCTAAATGAATATTTACAGTATTTATAGATTCTTTGTTTTTTTTAAAAACTCTGTATCCTTTAATGCAGTTTGCAACATATCCAATCAAATCTGGATTAATACGAAATACGAGTAACAAAATAATACCACAAAAACAAAACGGAAGAGCGAACGGAAATAGCTGCAAACTATTGCTTAACCCTTTCAAGACTGCAGAGTAGCAGCAAAGAGGTTAATAAAGAAATGAGGTCTTTTTGAACAATTTGTCTTACTGAACCATTGACATATGGCTTTCCATAAATTACTGCTGGACAGTGGGGAAATAAAATATCATAAGCAGCCCAGGCAATACAAACATGCACCTGTGATAGCGTCCAAACTATTTATATTGGTACAGAATATTTCTATAATTTTTTTTTCCAAAAGCTTGCAAACTACACATATTGTGGTACATATTTGATGCAATAAATACTGTGCCCAAACCATTATTTTGTTGCTCATACATCCACCACATAGTAAAGGAACTATTTACATACCGTAACATAGGCATTTCCATTGGCTTGTACAATGTCAACCTCGCTGACAAGCTGAAGATGGCCAAAAATAATCATAATAATGCAGGATAAAGCCTAAAAAACTGTATTTTTGGAGTCAACCTGTGCTACTGGTTAAAGTAATTTCAAATATAATTGATGCCTCCTGGCATTGAAGCCTTGCTGATCTGTAACTGGTGGTTGCATAAAAAGTGAATCCATCCTCTGATGTGGGACTTCCAAGGGACAAAACAGGCACGTATTAATTTTTCCCTATGTGACACGGCATGAACAATTAAGCACCCCAACAATAAGTGTCACATGATAATGATTTTTTTTGTATCTCTATTTTTTTATATTTTTCCCATGCATGACCTATGAGCCTGGCATGCTTTCATGCAATCAGTTTTCTTCATATATGTTATAGAGAAAGATATTGAAGAACACCTGGTCCTCATACCTTTGAAGTGGTAATTATCTGCTCCTTCCCAACATAAAACCCATTTACAAAAATAGTCGCATATAATTGTAGAGAACCTATGAATTCCAAAAAATGATGAATCCATAAACATAGAACTTGTAAACATATGGCAAATATGGCAGTTGAAATGCAAACAGTGGATACAAGTAGTTTACTAAAGTGTTCAACACACAAAAAAAACAATAGGTTTGTATCCCACAAAATGGTCCCCATTCCGCACAGTCTGAGTAGCCATTTTGACTATCCTCTTCAGCAGTGTCAGCTGGGAAATTAACCTCTTTACTTCCGCAGGGACCGGCAAAGCATCCATGTGATGCTTTGCAAGCCTCTATAGCAGTGAAGTGGTTAAAACAGTAACCTCCAGTCAAGGTTGTTGAGCGTCTTCATAGTCCGTTCCTGACAGGGGGTCACTATCGTATTGTAGGCACTGACCAAAAGTACATAATTTTAAGAACTGTCAGTTTGGCATAAATCTCTGAAAGGAGTCCTGCTGACATAAAGAATGTTCACAGGCTGTAAACAGTTTGCCACATAAAAATTACTTTTTACGCTCCCTGACGTCTTTCCCCCTGTCTTCTTTTTCTATTTTATCTTTTTCGTGTTTTTCTTTGTCTGGTTTTGTAACACTGTCATAGGATGGGGGAGAAGTTGTTGAGGGAGTGATGTCTACTTTATCTGTGGTGGAGTTCCCATTAAGTCGGTCACTCAACATGTCTTTCCGTGTTATTAGACTATCTCCATCTTTGCCCTTGTCTTTATTGAACAGAAAGGAAGCACGTTTTATGGTTTTTCTCAGAAGGTAACTTCGGAAAGATCGTTGGATAATAATGGCAGACAGTTCCTCTTGTTTCCTACGTAACGTAGATGTAATTGGTTCATAAGAGACTTTTGAAGGATTGGATGCCATAAACCTTTCTTCCATTGGTTGTCTTAGATTATCCATTTCATCTCCTTCACCCAACACACGCTTTGTAAAGGCGAAAAGGATGTCAAGGCAGTGAATTCTGTCACCGCTTACCATCGGAAGATCCATAGCAATAAGCTGTACATTGTTTGGTTTTGGCATACGAAGCGGTGGATCCAGTGCATCAGCAAAATTTGTTAATTTACTATATTGAATAAATTGTGTTGCATCTGGATCAAACTTTTCCCAAACTTCATAGAACATCTCAAAGTCATCCTCCCCTAGAGGTTCTGCACTCTCTTCAGTAGCAACACCGAAATTCTCCAGAATGACAGCAATGTACATGTTTACCACCACTAAAAATGATATGATGATATAACTTACAAAGAAGAAGATCCCAACAGAGGGGTTACCACAGTTGCCCTTCACCGAACTCCCTGGATGCTCTGCAACTGGGTCACAGTCTGGTGCTCCACTGTTAAGAATTGGTGCTAGTAAGCCATCCCACCCAGCTGAAGTTGTGATCATAAATAAACAAATCATGCTGTTGCCAAAAGTTTCAAAATTGAACATATCATCAATTCCAGCTTCTTTCTTCACATAAGCAAAGTTGGACATTCCAAAGATGGCGTAAATGAACATAACAAGGAAAAGCAATAAACCTATGTTGAACAATGCAGGAAGTGACATCATCAATGCAAAAAGCAAAGTACGAATCCCCTTTGCTCCCTTAATAAGACGCAGGATACGACCTATTCTGGCGAGTCTTATGACTCTGAATAGTGTTGGTGACACAAAATATTTCTCAATTAGATCAGCCAAAAACATTCCTATGGGTAAACAAAAAAAGAAAACAGAATGAGTACATATATAGTTACATAGTTTCATAGTTAGTATGGTCGAAAAAAGACATATGTCCATCAAGTTCAACCAAGGCATGGGAAAAAGGGAATATAGAATATCGTTCAAATAGAATATATGAATTTATCAAATCGAATAATATTTTGTATATTGCCTATAGTTCTATGGTGAAATATGATAAATCTGGAGAACATTCCTTTTTATAAGATCTACTGCCCAATGAGTAGTCAAAAATAATGATTTTTCAATTATTCTGTTTTTTAAAATTCCTTCGTTTCAGAAGAGAAATTTGATGTCACCTTGACCTAAATACTTTCCTGCAAAATGCACATAATAAATTGATACATGATATTACACATGCAACCACAAAAAAATCCTGGTAAAATTCATTGAGAAATTATTTTATGCCGATGGTTTGTCATACTCGGGCATTTATAAATCCCACTTACAAGCAGACAAATTAAAACTGACTAAAGACCATCTGGATTCCTAGGCCATCAGGAAAGCAGTCTTGCATTCCATATCATGAATGGATTTTAATAGATTTCTATGTAAACTCGATTATGAAGCCTGAAGACCGCTGATACTCAAGTAAACAGCCTATCTTTTCCAGATTGACCACATACATTCGCCTCCATATCTATATTTTAGTGTTCATCATATGTCTATTTAAGAAAACCACCAATGTTAAGAATATCTTACTTTTTACTTTATGCATTTCCCAACTTTTTTATTAAAAAAGATGCCATACATTATGGTTATGGTTACTTCAGCCAGATTAGTGGTCTCCAACCTGTTAGAAGACCATAAGTTGGAGACCATTGCACTAGACACAAGGGTCCTTTTACACCGGCCAATTTTGGCTGTAAAAACAAGCGCAGATTAACGAGACAGCTCGTTGATCGGCGCTCGTTTGCTCCGTTCACAAGGAGCTATGATCAGTAATTCATGAAGACGAGCGATCATTACTACAATCTCTGTTTCCCATGCATTTCCATCATGTTGCCAGCACATTTCCCTGTTTACACAGGGAGATGTGCTGCCGACAACAATAATATTTTCTGCTGCATAAGCTGATGAACAAGTGTTTGCACGGTCTTAGGCTGATCGGGAACGAGCGTTCATATGAACGCTCGTTTTCCCGGTCATTTGCACGTGTAAAAAAGCCTTAAGTGTTCATCAGGGCCTAGAAACACGATGTTGTGATGGTTAATTTGTTAATAGAGTTCAACAAAACGTTTTTCTTGAAAGATATGTTACAAGTTATATGTACAAGATTACTTGAGATGTATCGTTGATTCAGGGATTTAAATTGAGATGGCATAAGGTATGACCAATTTGGCACATCTTACTACACATGTTAGACACTTTTCTCTACCTTATGCCATCAAATGGCTGGCGCATTTTGAATCAAAGTTTTGCGCAAATAAATTGGGCACATTTTACGACTACTCTTAGCCTAGCCTCTTTTCCTATAAACTTTTCAAAACTGCAAAAAACTGCGCAAAAAATGAGTCTAAATTACATCAACAGCATTTTGTTCCAGACTTCTGGTGCAATTTGCTAAGTAGATTTCCCCCAATATCTTAAAGTGGTACCCTGATTTATGCTTAAAATGTGTTTTTTTTATTTTTTCTCAGGTCCGGCTAACTTGAAACATCTATAAGCAATTTAAAATCAGATATACCTACCTACAATAGATAGGATGACAACCACAAAATCAAATATATTCCACCCCATAGTGAAGTAATAATGCCGAAGAGAAGTAAGCTTAAGCACGCATTCTCCAGTAAATAGTACAATGAAGACTGCATTAATCCAGTACAAGTTGTTCTCCATATCTTCACTTTGGTCATCAGTTTCAATCATCATTGTGACCATGTTTAGGCAGATAAGAACCATGATGGTGATGTCAAAAGGTTGCGTGGATACAAAGTCAAAAACTGCACCTTGAAATTTGTTCTGAAATACGAAAAAAAAGATACAGTTATTGTCATTGTAAACCAAAATTCTATGAGATTACTATGTTTATAATGGTAAAAAAACTCACATGAGGCCTTGGAACAGGCTTTTGTGGTTTTTTCGATCCCAGCTTTTTCATGGCATTATAATATTTCTTTTGTTCCTCTGTCATGAAGATATCTTGACCTCCGAATTATAGGAAAGAAAATCAAAAGTGGTTATGACAAAATAATTCTTAGGACATAATCTCCCAGCCCACATTCCACAATGTTGATGTGTAAAAACGTGATTAGAGCCCCATGCAGAGGGTCGTATTATGGATTAATGTGTATATAGAAACAGATTTTCGCATTCTCCGTCACAAGTTGTATTATGGAGGTATTCTCCCTAGAAGATGTGCCACCATGTGATTCCGTATAATAGCATTATATGGCAGCACATAGAGTGAGTGCCTACTGTATTTTAGAGCCGTAGGGACTGTTTGTGCCTCCATATAGGCTACACACATTGTTGTATGATACCCTAATATAAACATTTTCAACCCTGCCAAACAATGAATGCCGCTGTGAACACACACCAATCTGTACCTCTTAATTGTTTCAATTTCTACTTTAAAAAACTCTTAAAAATGAAAAAGCCTTGTTTTTCCAATAAAGTAGAATAGTTAAATTCCCAGAATATGCGTATTGAATTGGGTAGGTCATTGGATCAGAAGTACAAAGTACATGTAAGGCTATGTTCACACTGTCTCTGGGCATTATTTCAGTTTATAGCCTTGGAAATTGTCCCGCCTTATGTCTAACAAGCCCATAACCAAACGTATGCCAAAATGGTGTCCTTTTGCTAAACGTTTGGCCAGTATACGTCAGTAAAGTCTAAACTATATCAAAAAGCATAGTGGACTATACTTTTCAATACAAATGTATACAAAAAAAAAATATGTTTTTTTTCAATGAGAGTCAATCACAGACTTATGCAACGATATAGGCATACAGTTGCATTTGGCTGAGGCAAACATTCAGCGGGAATGTTTAAAATTCAATGTGAACCTAGATTATATGGAGGCGTTGGTGGTAAAAACTTGCAAGCCAAAATAACTTTAGAACTTTGAGATGGCAATTATCGATGTATATGGCCAGCTGGTCCGTCATATTGGCCAGCTGGTCCATCATATTCTATACAGAATACATTAAATATGTTTATGCATAATATTCTGTGCAGCCTATAAAAAATCTAGTATGTCTGAAGTCAATGTTTCTCAGTGTTTCTAAGAAAAATACCCCTAGTACTCAAATATATTAAACCAAAGTACCCCTAATGCTATGATCACATATGCAGTGCAAGTACCCCATAGAGACATGGCGGCATGTACCCCCCGGGGTACATGTACCACAGGTTGAGAACTTAGTACTAAAGTGACCACATTGAGCGCCTTTACTAATTGGTCTGAATAAATGGTCTCAAGAAATGAAGGCATTATGGGAAGGAAAGTGTGTAGACATACTCAATTAAGGTAGAAAGTTGGGAAAAAAGTGCCACATTGTATCACTTGACAATAAAGCTGAATTATTAAATACTTATCTTCTTTTTCTGTTGATTAAAGTTATCAATGATGACACCAATGAAGAGATTGAGTGTGAAGAAGGATCCGAAGATGATAAAAATAACAAAGTAAAGATACATGTACAGATTGTCTTCATACTTTGGTTGCTCCTCCACCTAAAAATACAAATAAAGAAACATTCAAAGCAAAAGTTGAAGACAAGTAAACAAAGCAGCAGCCAGAAAAACATTGTTCCCTGTTTCCATTCAAGCTTTTCCTTCTCATTTTCTAACACAAGAATCTTATTGTCCATGTATCCATATCTGCTTATTGAGAGATGACCAAGGAGAACTCCATGGAGTATGCTCAATAATGCATTGGGATTGCTGACAGAAAGGACCTGTACAACATAACAATACATGCAGTGAGACAAGTAGTTTTTTTAAAATATTTTTTCATTTTACTTTAATTGCATATTGAAGAGATACATTGTTGTCCAGGATATTAAGAAATTCTGTCATTTAAACGTGCATATGTTTGACCAGGATAAATTGTAATGCACTACTTTGCCAAAAACAAACAAATTATTTTTTCCAATTTTGAAACATAAATGTGAAATACTGTCATTGACATTAAACAATAATAGACAAACCTATGATATTAACTTATGCAAAGGGTTTTTCACACAATATATTTATTTATTGTTGACTTAACCCCTTCAGTACTGAGCCTTCTTAGGCCTTCATGACCGCAAGATTGTTTTAGTTTTTGCATCGATGTGTTTTAAATGGCACCATTTTGGGGTACATATGACTTATTGATTAACTTTTATTTAAGCTTTTTTTTATACTTTTGCAACATAAAACTACTTTTTTAGAAAAATGTTTTTGTATTATTTTTAATGTGAACACTTTTTTTTTATTAACTTCATTCAACTGTATTGGATTCGTTTTTTAGTCCCACTAGGGAACTCTACAACGCAATCATTTAATTGCTGATATAATGCTTCGGTATATTCAGTATGCCTTAAGCATGGCCTAATAGGTGTACAACCTTTGTTAGGCCTTCGGTTGTCAAAGCAACCCATCATCGTCCCACGATCGCATCGGGGACTCCGATCAGTGCCAAAAGGATCCCCCTCCATCTAACCACCTAGATGCCACGGGTTGCTATTACCTGCGACATCTAAGAAGTTAAACGGCCGGAATCAGAGGTTACTCCAATACTGGCGGTTGCAGCAGTATGTCGACTGCATATTAGAACTGGCACCCGCTGCAGATAACGCGGACAAAGATCTTGTGTTCAGTATAAGCTTGGGAGGTTGAGGCACTGTGGCCACAATACGGGTGCTAAGATGAGCGCACATTATAGCAATTTGAAGCCGGACTAGGGCCATTTTTATATAAAACCAATTAACCTGTTGGTATCTTTTTGGCAGAGGGGAAAATCAAAGGGGAAATATAACTTTTTGCAGATTTTTCCCCCTTAGTTAGATCCAAACGCAGGACCTCAGTACTGAAAGGCAACAGTGTTGTGCTATAAAAATCAGATCTGTGTGGAAGAACCATTAAGAACCCATAACCAGAGAAGGAGTGGCTGCGCATACTCTGTCACTCTCCATTAAAGTCAATAGAAAATACAGAAATAGACAAGCAAGCGCACTTAGCTGTTTCCCTATCCCTCATGGATAATCATAGAAACTGACCAAACATGCATAACTACTTCTCACCCGGAAACGGTAAACATGCACCTCTGTACATGAATTTCGAATATCTAGTTCATATGTTATAAATGTTTTATTCGTTGGAAATTCCACTTAAAGCATGAAGTTTGTTCTTTTTTTTGTCATTTACCTAGGGTACAACACATGCCTTGTAACTAGAATGGATAACTAGAGTCTGAATCCAAAATATTATATACTTGATTGCATTTAACTTAACACATGGATTCAAAAAGATCACAAGATGTCACAAGTGTCCAATGTTAGCGAAAACTGACCTTTCGGGAATCAACTGCAGCATACATAATGTCCATCCACCCTTTGAATGTTGCCTGTAAAAGGTATATCATCAATTAAGATTCACATTCATAGGAATATAATTAACAAGCATTACTTACTAAGATAATACATTTAAAACATTGAAATAAAAATAAAATACACCTGTATGCATGAGATAACTGAATACCAGTTATAAGTCTATAGTTTTTCTAAAATATATATTTATAAAAATATTAGGTAATGTAAAGCGGTTTTCCAAAACTAGATTTTTAGAACATGTAAATAGGACATAACAGTCTCAGGTCAACTGCTGGCATGCATGCCCACTGATTTCAAGAACTACATTCATAAAGGTATAATTTGGATAAAACACTTATATCCACAAATAATATGATCAGCAATATGGCCATAAAATAAAATAAAAAATGCTAGATAAAGTACAAATATGTGTTGTAAGAAAAATGGAATGTTTGGACAAGAATACTTGATTCAATTTTCCGTTTTAATAATTAAAGGGCCTCCCCAAGACGTTTATATGTCCTAGGGCATATGGAAGGGGGTTGTCTTGATAAGACAACTGATTTAAAAATAGAAGTGTACCGTGCCTCAGTTACAAGGAAAAAATTGGGAATGTAAAGCAAAATAAATCATGAAAATAAAAGGAAAAAGTATAATATCAAACTAATAACGTTCTAAGATATGTTTATATTTCGGAATTTGCAATATGATGTTAAACTAGATAAAAAAAACTATTCATATCTTACCACTTGAAGCAATGACAGGTAACCAAAGCCGACATTGTCAAAGTTCACTTTGACATTTTTCCATCTTGCAGTTTCATTTAGGGCTATAAGTGTTAAACAGTCTGATTTATTATTAACTATATCAGTTGAAAAGTATTCTTCTGAGGTGACATTTAAGCAGTAGCCATATTTTCCAGAGAACATGTTCACTCCCATAATGCTGAAAATTAGCCAAAAAATTAGACAAACCAGCAGGACGTTCATGATGGAGGGAATAGCGCCTATAAGGGCATTAACAACCACCTAGTATAGAATTGAGAGGGGAAATAGATATTAGTATAACTTTACATCACTTGCCTTAAAAATAGTGGGCCAGAAATACAACATAAAAAAAATAGATTAAAAATAAACTTACGAGGTAAGATGATGAAATGAAGCTTAAGCAATGTGTATGCAACTAAGTAATTACATCTAAATAACTCATTAAAACATGAAGAAAACAGAATTAGTAAAATAGCTCAAAAACAATTTAGGTAAAATAATCATGTAATTCTATTATTCATAAAGATATTTTTTTGAAAAAACAAAAATGTTATTTAATTTGATAACTATAGACTTGTAAACATAAAATATAATGAAGTAAAGAATGGATAAAAAAAAAATTAAAACAAAATGCAAATATTTTATTTTAAATACAAAACAACCTAAATACTAAGGTTACTAAATATATTATAAAACATATGTTGTGATAGACTGAATATAATATAGGTGAAATAAATCAGATGTGTCCTGTTAGATTAACATGCAGGTGATACAATTTTAGGTTATCAAACTTCCTAGTGCAAGCAAATTTTAACATGATCCATTCGCAAACCATTGAGCTAGTAGCCACTAATGATGCATTTGTAGGCAGGCAGCAGTGATACATTCACGAAGGCCTCATGCACACGACCGTAGCCGTGTGCACCACCCGTGATTGCGGCACGGACGGCCCACAATTCACGGATTGTGTACACAGTTATTTCAATGGATTCCGGCCAATGCACGGACCGTGGAAACCACAGTCGTGTGCATGGGCCCATAGAAATTGATGGGTCCGCAATTCACCCACAGATTTGCAATTGAATTGCGGCCGCAAAAACACGTTTGTGTGCATGAGACCTAAGACTATTTTTCCATTCTGTGCATGGCAACATTCTTAGCAAATAGAACAATTCCCATTGGTCGGTATTACACTGTGCTCGATTTCAAACTTCAGTCTTCATCTTTATGGTTTAGATTTATTTTCAAAATGATTGGCAAATTATTTTTATTATTTGTTTGTTTAAAACTTAATTTGTAATGATTGTAAATACAATTAGATTTTTTTTTAAAGAAATCAGAATCAAGAATAATGAAGTATTTGGGTGTTCTAAGCATCCATATTAATAGATAGTAGAATTGGAGGTTTAATCTGTTTGGAGAAGGCGATGTTACTATAAATTGTTCATGTACCATGTATAGTATTTCAGTATTAGAGTTTTGATACTATTTACTATGGAAAAGTATATGTACAGGAATGATGTGAAATACTTACTGTGACATTGTAAGCTCTTGCGATATGTATTTTATAGAGAGGAAATCACAGAATTCCATGCTGGTATACTGCGTATAAAACCATCAGTCTTAAAATAAATGGAATGCAACAAAGCCCAAAATTTATTTGAAACCAAACAATTCACGCAATACTGCCTATTTAAAATAATTAAAAAAATATATATATTTTTTAATTATTTTCTCAACACCATATGTCCTGGAATTCACTGAAACATAGTACCATACGAATGTAGTACATAGAAAATATGAAAACTAATCCTGCTAGGTCATTTAAAAATATAAATTAGATGAATTTTTATTTTTTACTTTTTTTTTTATAAACAAAAATATTAAGATTTCCTCTATCAACAAGCCTTAATGGCCATTCCTGGGGAATTTCAGAGGTCTAGATGTCTAATAAATTATTTAAAATCCATCATTGTTCATAATTTGACACTTTACATCTATAATCAATCTGCAATAAAAATGTAATAACTTTGTAAATACATTCTATTACTTGTCATGCACTGAGCATGGGTACCGTGTATGTCCTGGCAGTTTCTGGGAGAGAATCCTCTTTAGACCAGTAAGTAATGCAATGTGTTTACAAAGTTTTTATCTAGAATATATTTATATATAAACTGTAAAATATGTTTTCAAAGGTGAACATACCCGGCTGGTTTAGGACATTTGTGCTATAAAATTGGCTTATTGTACTATAAAAGTGATAACATTTGTTACCATAGTGTTTGATTTATTTTTTTTTAGTTCAAAGTTACCAGGACGTATTGACAATATGCAATTTATTATTTCTGAAAAAAATTAAATATTTAGTCTGCTTTTGAAATATGGTACTTAAAATACTGATTGTTGCCACAGGTTACTACTTGGGTGTTTTGAAGCTGTAAAATGTATTTCAAACATGACAGCTAAAATCTATTTTACGCAAATGTCCACAACTATGAGTTTAACTCCTTAACTACTGCCAATATGTATTTTTTACAGCTGTCAATAAGGGGGTCTTATTCTACAGTGCTGTGTTTTTTATGGAGCTGTAGAATAAGCCCTGCATGAGTGTCCAGTGCTGTCCAGGAGTGGGTGCCTGGTCATCTAATGAGAGCCAAGCCCATGCTCTAACGGCTGGGATTGGAGAAACCAGATCCCAGAAGTTTAACCCTTTGTTTGCCACAGGAGTAATGTAATATAAAATAAACATGTAAAGTAGTAACCCCTCTTCATGAGATTTATTTTATTAAAAAGCAATAAAAAAAAAAAAGACAAAAAACACAATTATGTAGTTTAAAATACATTAGAGCAAATTTCATTAAAAATGTGCCACAATTCTGGCTTAAATTGAGTCCAAATTTTGGCGTACATGCTGTGTGCCATGTTTAGTAAAGGCTTTTTTACGGGACTATTATATTGATGGTCTTACGATAGGTCATCAATATCAGATTGGTGGGGGTCCGACTCCTGGCACTCCCACTAATTAGCTGACTGAAAGTGCCACGGTGATCAATGCCACAGTTTCTGTATAGCTTACCAGACACAGCGCCGCACACATCCGTAGGAGCTGTGCCCGGGAATGCAGCTCAGTCCCATTTACTCAGTCCGTGAAGAATCAAGTCCGTCAAGAATAAATAGTATGCTACTTGCTGTCCTGGATTTTTTTTTCTGCCGCGCAGACAAAAATCTGCGCAGAGTTTTTCCACTGCACGTGAACGAGGTTCCAAAACCCCATTGCATGCATTGGTTTTGGAATGTCAGCAGATTTGGTGAGGATTTCGCCGCATAATCTGTTTCATAATGCTCATCAAATCCTGAATGTGTGAACGTGGCCTAACAATATTCTACTGAACAATTACTAATACTCATTTATTTAAACATGAATGTCCAGACATATTTAGTAAACATTTCTTCATATAAAAGTAATGAATGACTTAGGCTACGTCCACATGTACCGGAGTTGTTGCAGAAAATTTCCACAGCAAATCGGGATGAAGTCTCAGGGAAATCTGCAGTAGCAAATCAACACCAGATCGTGCAGATTTTGGTGCAGAGCTGCCACTGCGGATCGGATAAAATAAAAAAAATCTGTATACGCACCTTCCCAATCTTCTGTCGCTCCCGTTAAAAATCTAGCCCGGCTCCTGCCGGATCTGTATCCAGCCTTCCAGCTATGACGTGTCGACACATGTGAACGCTGCAGACTATGATTGGCTACAGAGATCATGTACCAGGGAAACAGCAGAAGATTGGGAAGGTGAGTATAGCGGGGTTTTTTTTAAATTGCTTTTCTATTTTACAATTGTCCACACCTGCATATTTTGCGGTGGATCCACGTATAATTTGCAGCAAAATCCCAAACAATTGTGTTTTGGTTTCAGATTTTTAAAAATAAATAAACATAATTGGTATTTCCATATCCTTGAAATTCTGATCTACTGTATTACATTTTAACATTATTTAATCTGCACGATTAACGCTGTAAAAAAATAAATTAAACAACAGAATTACTGTTTTTTCGTCACCTCGCCTTCCACAAAAAATGTATAAAAAGTTATCAAAAAGTTGCATGTACCCAAAATGGTATCAATAAAAACTACAGTTTGCCTCGCAAAAAAAGATGCCCTTGCATCGCTTAATCGATAAAAGAAGTTATAGCTCTCAAAATATAGTGACAAAAGAATTTTTAACAATTCGATTCTTCTTTGTAAAATTAGTGAAACAAAAAAAAACTATATTCACGCTGGTATTGTTGTAATCGTGTAGACCCACAGAATACCGCATGGTGCGGTAAAAATGTAGTTTTTACCGCAACATGAACGCCATAAAAAATAACCCAAAAAATTATGGAAGAATCCTTGTTTTTTTCTCATTTCACCCCACCTCAAATTTTTTTTGCAGTTTTCCAGTACATTATATGGTACAATAAATGGTGCTGTGAAAAACTACAACTTGTCCCGCAATGTACAACTTGTCCCTCAAAAATAAAGTTATGACATTTGGAATGCGGGGAGGAAAAAACTAAAATGAAAAAACTTAAAATGGCTCTGGCGGCAAGTGGTTAAGAATGTTCAGCACTGACCAAGAGAAACAAATATAGACTGATGTTACATTTTATGCTATCAATTGTTTATATCTCATTTAGGTACAAAGAGTGCATCAAAAAGTCTAATCTTGGAACTTGGCATGCCATATCTAGGTCACTACTTCTGCCAAACCATTCCCTAATGTTAACTACACACTGTAGCAGAGCTCTATGATATTTTATCTTTAATTTGTACAACATCTGTATATACATATTAAAAAATGCAGTGAGATAAAATTAGGAACAGTCTGCTGTACCTTGCAATGCACCACACTAGTCTTAGCCATCACATTTGTCTATATTTAGGAAAAAAAATCATTATTTACATAAAGCTTAAAGGAATTGTCCACTTTGGACAATCGCTATTGGTGAAAATGGTCCCTTGATAGTACACAAATTGTGATCCCCAGCGATCAGCTGTAATTTCCCTGTAGCGGCACTACATGAGAAATTAAGCATTACACATTCCTCTGTACTGGGTCCTCCAGGGTGAGAGAATCTCTTTGCAGCAGAGAACTTCCATTACGCAAGATTTTTTGGGGAAAACACTTCCTTCCCCAAAACGTCAGGGGATAGAGGATCTCTGAGAGTAAGCCCTCAGCGTTCAATGTTTGTGAATTAAAGATTTGATTGTACATACAAAGTGGAACAATTAAATAGGGATATGGGCCTAAATATGACTTCTGGAGTCTAAGTAGTTGTTTGTTTTTATTGTTTCGTACAAGCCTTGAATTCCCTAATAAACCAGACAATCCCGTTAGCTCTTTAGAGTATAATTTTATTTTTGCTGGACTCCAAATTCCATTTTTTTATATACCAAACAACTGATTCACAAAAAAAAATAATGACATATTTGACCCTGAGGGAACCTTAAAAAATACATTATTGGGGTAAAATGTGCTCTGTGTTAGATATACTAATTTGTCACAAGAAAACTTTCATGTAATTCAAGAAAATAACAGGTGACTTGTTACATATTGAGAATGACTCCTTTGTACACAAAATGTTGAAGCAGTTATTTAGAATTATGTATAAGTCACATGAAAATTGTGGAAATACTTAATGTGATTGGATTTTCTAATGGACTGGAAGTTTGAAATACAATTTCATTTTGAGAGCATTCAAGTGAGCATGCATATCTGACAGTTCAACTTTAACTTTCTTTTTTTAAAGTTGAGTTGCCCATTTTCTTTAAATTCAAGCAGTGTGTAACATGCTTACATGTTTTACTATTAAATGCATGCATTGAAATATTTTTGATTAAATCAATGGAGACTTTTGCTGCACTTAGCGTACACATTCAGATCGAATAACACTAAAACATTTTAAAGAAAAATAAAAAACCCCAACAACCAGAGCTAGACACAACAAATGAAATATTGTCTATTGTGGTTTTTATAGTTTTGTCATGTTCTGCCTATGATATAACTTAAAATCTATAGTTACTATAACATATAGCCATTTTTACGTATTATAAATTATAAATTACTCCGGGAAAAATCTTTATATGCAATTTTAGCAGTGACTGAAATAAGATTTTTTTGTATTATTTGTAACATACACTGCTCATAATAATACTAATAATAATTGAAAAAAATAAAATGTCATAAAGTAATTTTAATAGCTCAGGTGTGAAGCATATAAAAATAATTAATAAATAACACATAATAGTTAATAATATTTTAAAAATATACAACTAAATATATGTTTTTATATATTTTTTTAAAATAATAATTGTATAACATAATTTTATAGTATAATTTATATAAATGACATCACTATATATAATAAATAAATGACACCAGAGCTTAACTCTGAAAAAAAAGCATCTCCCTATGGTCCAGTGATAATGCCCCAGTGGGCTTTTTCCTTAAAAAAAAAAAAAAATGCTTTATATATTCTTGGCTAGGTTTTATAGTATAAATTTGGAGATAAAAATAAAATATTTTTTCATTTAATTAATATGTACATTCAATTCCGCTTAATAACATACACGAGTAGATATATATATAAAAAAAATATTATTGTCCCTGAATTACTTTAAAAAAAATATTGCTAATTAGTTGATGCAATGGACAACTACTAGCAAACGATGCCGTAACCTACAATATGTCCATAATTGCATTGTGAATAAACTGTGTAGCTCACGGCTATAGTATATAATAAGACATGACTGTACATAACATGGCAATATATGTCAATATTGCATTTGTATTTTTAGTCTTTCTATGTTTAAATCATCAGATATTTATAAAAAAAAAAAAAAAAAAGGATATTTTATGACCTGACAGTAAAATTAATTAACATAACTATCAAATAGGTATTTGATCAGTTGTCAAGCTATTTTAACAGTGATTCACCACATATGACATGGCGACAAACAGTGGTCTAGGAATATTTTCATATAGAATATCTAGGAGCCATTCAGGTGAGCATCAACAATGTATCCATGCTTTGGATGAAATACATTTATTTTCTGATAGCTGGAAAACTTAGATATTGAAATAAAGAATCTATTAAACAGAAATGTTTCAATTTATGAATCCTACAATCTATTGTTGAGACATACTGTATTTTCTGTGATTAACCAGGATTTATGGCTCAAAGAAGTTTTGTATTATGACCATCATGTATTGTATGTGCGTAATACAATGTCCTCATAGGAACTTGTTACTGCTACAATTTACTTTATGTCTTGCCAATACAATTGGGAGGTTCCATACCTTTAAGTAATTTTATGCCATAGTTTTCAGCTCATCATAGCTATCTACCTATTGTTAAGCTTAATTAATAGAACACCATAATGCTCAACAGATATTCATGCCCAAGTCTTTAAATTCAAGTTTTAGTTTTTCTTGAAATTGTATTCTGATGTTAGTGGTTTTTTTTAAATTCATATCATAATGTTGCTACTTTAGATGCTGCTTCTGGTTTTAGAAAAATGTTTAACCCTAATCATATAGTGTGAACCTATCTTCCTTTCCATGAAATGCAAATGTAATAATTTTGGCCTTCCCACCCAAAACAAAAATAGGTAGCAGCTAGGTATGTAAAATAATTAATAATTTTTTATATTCTATATTTATTTACTAAAAACTGATATGCCATATCCACTTGGAACTCCACCAATCCCAAGAATGATGGTATCTGGTGACCCGCATGCAGTCGATACGCATTGGAGTGTATCGAAACAGCTGAGTGAAACAAGTACATGGCCACTTCCCCTCCAAGAATAGAGAGCAGGCACTTCTATTTTCAGGATTGGTGTAGGTCCCAGCAGCTAGTTTTCTACCGGAATCTAATTATCATAGATCTGATGTGTCATATAAGAAATATTAAACAAATGTTAGGGACATTTTTTGGGTGGAGTTATAACTTTCTTATAAAGAAAATGTTGGCTTCTATATAAAGTGTGCCCATGTGTATCACAATAAGAGGAAATGTGTCTATTTTGTGTAGACAATTAGATTTAACATACCTTGTGTGTTTGAGAATAGAAATTAGTACTATTTCTGTTGAATAGACTCAATTATGAGCAAAGCTGATACATGTAGTAGCGTATGATTTTTGCAATGTGTTAAGCGTCCTGTCCGATATTTGTTAATGATAAAAAAAGTACTTATGAGGTTATTGCAGCATCTCTGCATGGATTTATCATTCCATATGCTTGTTCTCACATGCATGATTTATTTCTATGCATGCATTATTTTCAAGGTCTTTTAGGTTATCTTACCCTCATCCCTTCAAACCGTGACAGGGCCCTCAGAGGTCTCAATGCCCTTAGTGTCCTAAGGGACTTAATAGCCCCTAATTCTGAGTAGCCCAAGGCATTAGCTATTAAGCTAACCAAAGATACCTATACAAAAACACAAAAGTAATAATCTCATTGGTTTTCCCAATTCTTAAATCATTCAGTGCATCATAAACCAATGGCTTATGCAGGAGATGTTGGAAGTCCTCTTCGTCTCACACCTAAAATCTTCAAAAAATGTAATATTATGAAAATTACAGCCCACCTGTTGGTAAAAAAATATTAGTATTCTTACCATCTTTTCCTGATTAAAGTCCATCCTGAGCGCACTAAAACAAGAACCTATAAAAAAATATATAAGAACTTCCCTATCTATATACTTGGGTCTTACCCTCATGCCTTCAAATCTTGATAATGCACGTAGAGGTCTCAATGCTCTCAAGGTCCTTAGAGACTTAATAGCGACTAGTTGATCATAACCGAGGGCCACCGCCAAAAGGGATATGATAGAAATCTGTTCAGAATTAATGGAATTATTAATCACGGCCTTATTGGTTATTGTTAAAATTGGCCTGAGTAATAATTTTTTATAAATTGTAAGTGGTATATTTTGTTATCTAATTTTTTGCATCATTTCAAGGCTAGACTAAAAAGAATTGTTAAAAAAATGTGATAGAAAATAGCAAAAGTTTAGAGTGAAACAGAACTTCCCTATAAAAAACTAAAGAAAAATGCAAAATATAGTACTTTTAGTAAAGCAATTACTATGTTATATATTTTATTTAATATGTTGTCCATTACCATACCCTGACCTTTAATATTTGGGTGTTTGAATTTGTAAAGTTACATTAATAAAATATCTTTCATGGGCATTCCTCTATTTAATACATTTTAAGTTGTATATGTGTGTGTTAACTTATCTGGAAAAAAAACTTTTTCCCAAAAATTTGGAAATTTATTTTTAATAATGTTTCACAGAAATATATCAAACTATGCATTAATGACATTATATTTATTTTTGGAGTTGGTAAATTTGAATATAAAAGTAGCAAATAATCTTAATATAATAAATAATATGCTATATATTAATATTCTAATAAATCTATATTTTTTTGTATAATAACCTAAGAAAAAAAGAAATAATTATTCAAGAGGAAAAAAAAAAAACAATCCTTCAGGGTTAGAAAAACACAAAGTATAAAAAAAAAATAAAAAAAAAATGTCATGGTTTAATTTTTGATGCCAAAAGAAGATAGTGGGAAAGATAGCCAATCGGAAAGCATTGGCTAGGAAATATTTATTGGGCAAAGATAAACTATTTTTCCTATGACAAAAGCAATGAAAGCAAGCAGTATGAATTATAAGATATAATGATATAAGATAATGTTATTTTAAAAACAAAAATATACATAAAATATTTGTGTTTTCACATGAAAAAAAATATTTCAATTCTAATGAAAGATTTGGTTTCACAAATGGAACACAAATCATAAAGCAAAAGTAATAATGAAAATAAATAAATAAATAAATGAGGTGCACCACAATAAAACCACATTTTAAACAAATCACACCACTCCCATAGTTCCTTTCATTAGAATAATAATGCAAGCAGTGATCGAATGTGCAGATAATATTTTGCATAATAATGTATTTCAAAAACATAAATACTATTTCCTTAAGATAATTCATATGAATTTATTTTTTGATTTGGATATCAGCAATATTATTTTATTTTTTGTTTACATTTACCTTTTTTTTTTAAACAAAGCCGTTAAAAAGTAAAAATAGAAAAAATATATTCGACCACTGCTTGCCACAAACAATGTTATAGGGGCAATAATGCAGCTGATTAACATACCCGCTACTGAAAAATTTTAGCACCATTGATTCCTTTGCAACTGGCACTCAACCTTAATGTCTCTGATTACCCATCAGTCTTCTTCATATAGCCTTGATGAAAAAGTATGTGTTATTAGTTACAGTACTTACCATGTACTGTTGATGCAAAGGGGGGATACCTGAAGTTTTTATTAAATGTAATTTTCTTTTTTTTCTTGTTAGAGCTTAAATTCCATACAAATCAGTATAAATGTCTTAAAATTCCAGCAGCACAGATGGGCCAAATATACTAGACCATGTACTGTATTATTCTATGTTGGTTACAGACTTCAGTTATGAAAGACAGTATCTGTGCACAGCATTATTTTCACTTTTATGAAAATAATATATATCCTGGCACTAGAAATAGGAGAGGACAAAAAATGTCATATAATAGCAAATCTGTACCAATAAAAGATGTATCTTATATAAAACATATTTAAAAGAGGATATAATATAAATTCAATTATGTAATATCTTCTTTTAAATTAGTTTAATGGGTAACTAAACGTATGACAAACCTCTGACATGTCGTAGTGACGTGTCAGAAGGTTTGATTGATGGGGGTCCGAGCATTGAGACCCCCACCAATCGCTAAAACAAAGCGCCAGAACATGTGAGCGCTCAGCCGCTTTGTGTCTGTTCGGCTTTTTCCGGAAATCAATGTATCGGAGTACGGGCTCAATAGAACGTCTATGAGCCCGTACTCCGAAACACTGGCTTTCTGGAAAAAAGCCAAACAGAGACGAAGCGGCTGAGCGCTTACTCGAGCACTTCTGCTTGGATCCCCACCAATCAAAACTTCTGACATGTCACTATGACATGTAAGAAGTTTGTCAAATTTTTAGGTACCCATTAAACATATCTTTTATTGGTACATTTTTGTCCTCCCCTGTTTTTAGGGCCAGGATGAACACTATGGCCCACATTTACTATTGCTGTCTAGTAGTTAGACAGTGTAAACTTAGACCATGCAGACACAAAATGCGTTAAATTTCTCACAGTGGTGCATACTACATGATAATTTTGGCGCATCTTGCATGGAAACTTTTCTCATCCTTATACCACTTTAGATTTGGCTTATTTTGCACCAGAATTTTATGCCAGTTGTTTTGGCGCACATTGGTGCATTTTTAAGCGACGCTCAGCAAGTTATGCCCCTTTCCCCTTGACCCACACCCTCATTTGGAATACTTTTAAAATGTGTCTAGTGCGAACATTAAAATTGTGACAAACTTTGGTGCATTTTGTGACACTTTCTAGACCCAGACAGAGCCGAAAAGCTGTCCCTATATGACCAAAAGTATGTGGACACCTGACCATCTCATCTATAAACCAAGAGTGTTAACATGGAGTTGGGCCACTTTGCAGCTATAACAGGTTTTACACTTCTGGGAAAACTCTCCAGGATTTTGGAGTGTGTCTGGCAATTTGTGTGAGATCAGGCACTGATATTGAATGAGAAGGCCTGGCTCACAATTAATGTTCAAATTCATTCCAAAGTTGTTTGATGGGTTGTGGTCAGGGCTCAACTCCAGCTAAAGCTCGGCATTGCCAAGGTGATCTTAGGCTTATGTGCAGCAGCTCGACCATGCAAACCCATTTCATAAAGCTCCCGACGCACTGTTCTTTTGCTGATGTCACGTCCAGAGGCAGTTTGGAACTGTAGTGAGTGATACAACAGTGAATATGTGATTTTTACTAGCCACACACTTCTACACTCGGCAGAACCGATTTGTGAGTTGGTGTGGTCTTCCAATTCATGGCTGAGCTGTTGTTCCTCTTAGGTGGTTCCACTTCACAATAATAGCACTTACTGTGGATCGGGGCAGATCAAGCAGAAAATGAATTAACCGACTTGTGGGAAAGGCGGCATCCTATGATAACACCACATTTAAATTCACTGAGATCTTCAATCGATGCATTCTACTACCAATATTTGTCTATGGAGATTGAATGGCTGTGTGCTTGTTTTTATGCACCTGATTGCAAAGGATGTGGTTGAAACACCTGAATTTAATAATTAGGAGAGGTGTCTACATATTTTTATACATCTTTTATATTTATATTTTTTTTACCTATTTTTGGCCATTTAATGTATATTACTAACATTGTAGCCTTTTTTTGTAAAACCACAGGGTGATATAGTACTTTTACATTGGGCCGCTCAGCATGGGAAAAGTTTCCATAGTTGGTTAAGTCAAGTGTACACCACATAGATTGTTTCGTACTTTTGTTCCTTAACCCCTGAACGTATTATCACGTTACTGTACGTGATAAAGGTTAAGGGGAAGTATGGAGCGCGCTCCATATACAGCAGGGGACGGCTGTGTTACACAGTCGACACCTCACTGCAACGGGCAGAATAAAAGATTGCGTTTAACACCTTAAATGCAGCGGTTAATCGCGACAGCAGAATTTAAAGTGTTAGAATCAGGGGGGCTCTCAAACAAGTCATCGCGCCCCCCCCCATGGCACTATTGGCCGAAGGCCCCCAGGTCTGCCATCTTTGTACTCCATTGAAGCTCTGCCTCAGAATCACGATATACTGCAATACATTAGTATTGCAGTATATCATGCAAGCGATCCAACGATCGCTGCATCAAGTGCCCTAGGGGGACTGATAAAAAAAAGTTAAAAACAGTTACATTTTTTTTTTTTTTTTATGTTCCAAAAAAAAAGTATTGAAAGTTGCAAAATCCCCCCTTTTAAATTTTTTGCCCTAAATCAATGTTAAAAGAAATAAAAGTTAACATAACTGGTATCACTGCATCCGTAAAAGTCCGAACTATCACAATATAGCATTGTTTAACACGCTCAGTGAATGCCGTAAAAAATATATATATAAAAAACGCAAATTGCTGTTTTTTGGTCACCTTAGCGCTCCAAAAAAATGTAATAGAAACTGATCAAAAAGTTGCATATACCACAAAATGGTATCGGTGAAAACTACGGCTTGCCCTGCAAAATGTAAGCTTTTACATCGCTAAATTAATTGAAAAATGAAAAAGTTATGGCTCTCAGAATATGGCGACACAAAAGATTTTTTAAATTTAGCAAATAGTTGTATTTTTTTAAAAGTGGTAAAACATAAAACAAAACATATAAATTTGGTATCACCGTAATCGTATCAACCTGTAGAATAAGGTGAATATGTCGTTTTTAACACCAGATGGACGCCGTAAAAACCAAACCCCCCAAAAAATGGCGTAATCGCTATTTTTTGACCATTTCAGCCCACAAATATTTTTTTTCGGCTTCCCAGTACATTATGCGGTACAATAAATGGTGCCAAGAAAAACGACAACTTGTCCCGCCAAAAACAAGCCCTCATATGGCTATATATCGACGGAAAAATTAAAAAATTATAGCATTTGCGAGGTGGGGAGGAAAAAACAAAAGTCAAAGTCCGAAAAATGGCTGAGGAGGGAAGGGGTTAATGATCTGCTCAACATATATCTATATTTTACTTTCTCGCTATACAGAAAACAGCTACACAAGGAAATGTGTGACAACATTGAGTTAGAATTTTACAAAAAAATATTAATCAATGCAAAGGGTGAACCTTAGAATTACTGAATTACCCTCCCATTACACCTACATTCAAATAGAAGACTATTCTAAATTTCTTTAAATATATTTGGGTTCCATCTTTTATAATAATGTTTGGTAGAAATTAAAGTGGTTTGCTGGGCTTTTACATTCACGACCCGCACCTATCAGCAGAACAAAGGGGCAATGATGCCCTTCTTTGCAGTACCCAAAACATCAACTTCCGGACATGTGTTGCTGTGTCTGGTGCTGCATTCATGTGAAATGGTGAAATGCAGTACCAGACACAGCCACATCTATATGAACGTCGCTGTTTTGAGTCCTCCAAAGAAGGGTCTGCAGCACTCTAGTGAGCTCTGCTGCCCCTTTATTCTGCTGATGAGTGTTGGTCCCGGGGACTGCACTTATCAATATTGAAGTCCTGTCCTAAAGACACCAATGTAAAATCCCCTCAAAAACTTTGAGACTATTTCTGGCACCTTTGTTTTGGTATGTGAGAGAGAATAAGTTGCAGTTACAAAATATCGACATCTGTATCGATAAAGAAGAATTGAAAATGAAGCTCAAATATAGATAAAAGGCTTTGCATTTCATAATTGAAGTCGTATAATATCTTTTTGTGTTTAATGTTCAATGTCATAAGTAAAATTCCATTTTTGAAAAGTGGTTGATTGTCAACTGTACTGTGGTACCTGTTTATTGATATTCAAGAGTGAGTGCAGGGCTGACTTACTAAGGGCTGATGTCAAATAAATACAGATAAAACCAACAAATTAATTGCAGGGAAACTTAATTACATTTCCTAAGAAATTGATTATTTAGAACCTAAGATTTTCAAATTGAATATAAAACATGAGCAAAAAGTCACATGTCAATTTTAGTAGTTTAAATAACCAAATTTCCACAATGTGTAATACATGTAATCAATATTAAACAATAAAAATATTTTAATATTTAAAAGTAAATTTCTCCTGTCAGCACATACCTTTAAGATATAAATACATCAATATTTTAACAAATCAAACGAAAAAATCAACAGTAAATCAACAATTAAATGAAAAAAATCTGTTGTTTTTTTATTAGAAATATATATATATATTGATTTATTTTTTAAATATCCATATTATTCTAATATAAAACTACATTTTATATATATATATATATATATATATATATATATATATATATATATATATATATATATATACATACATACATACATTTTTCCTCTTTTTTTTCTTTATAATGCTAACGCTAATGAAAATGCTACATAAAAATAGAACTGTATCTGTAAAATTCTTTTCTTAAAAATGTATTTTTTATTATGCTTAGAGTCATGTAATAAAATAATTATGTATATTTAATACCTACATCAACTATCAGGAAGTCCAGCCAGCACCAGGCATTGGTGAAATATTTGGCAAATCCATAGGCCACCCATTTCAGAAGCATTTCAAGAATAAATATGTATGTGAACACTTTATCGGCATATTCCAGCATGGTCTTGATTGTTTTCCGCTGCTCAATATAAATGTCTTCAAAAGCCTGAAATGTATAAAGTAATGTTACATTCAGTTAAGCTGCATGAATTATATTTCATACACATAAAAGTAATTAAAGTGAAACTCCAAACTGAAAACCCAGCTTTGAGAGATGTAGCGCTCCATGTGACGGACAAAGGAGTATTTTATTTTATATTTTTGCTTGAAGTTTTGCTTTAAAGCGCAATCACACTGAAATGTATTCTGCATATATACTTTTACTACTATAGAAAGATAAAAATATCTTCCGGAAACATCACCTAATGAATAATCAGTGTTTATTAACCAATAAAAAGGGTTGAAACATCAAAAGCCGAGGTACATTACAATTAATTAAAACAATACAATCACCCATATAAATAGAAACAGCATGAACGCAAGTTCTAGATACTTACCAGAGCCCCGCTGCTTAGGAGGATCATGAAGATAATAAATGTCTCAAACCAGTTGTGCTCTACAATCCGGAAACATGTTTTCCTGAGGTTCCACCAGTGTTTTCCTTTGCCTTCTAATGTACTAACATCACAAATTGGAAACTTCCTTATACACCCTGCAATCACAATGAGACAATTTATATATTCATCTGTACTTTAATCTGCTAAAGACATCTATCTATCTATCTATCTATCTATCTATCTATCTATCTATCTATCTATCTATCTATCATCTATTATCTATCTATCTATTATCTATCTATCTATCATCTATCTATCTATCGATCGATCGATCGACCGACCGACCGACCGACCGATCTATCTATCTATCTATCTATCTATCTATCTATCTATCTATCTATCTATCTATCTATCTATCTATCTATCTATCTATCTATCTATCTATCTATCTATCTATCTATCTATCTATCTATCTATCTATCTATCTCTATCTCTCTTTTATTGTAATAACCAGTGGTAAAAATAATGGCAAATATTGTGAATACTGGTACATTTACTCGATTTCACATTTTAACTTATTCAATTAGAATTTGGCCATTATTGTATTTTAAAATCTTAGCATCAATAATAGATGACAATAAGCTAATTAAATACTTTACACACAACTGTAAAACAAGTTCTTTTCATTATAAAGTTGCTTTATTCTTCCTGCAATTTCGCTGCAGAATAGTCGGACTCCTTCCCAAACGATAACAGCTTATCTTCGGGGAACATTTTAGATGGAAACGAAATGTCCAAACCAGACAACCCCTTTACATTCCACACTGTACCTGAGCACTGTACAAACAATGCAAGTGAATGATTGAACCCGGACGTTTAGGAGGGATCCACATGGGATTTCAATCATCCCTGTGGTTTTCTCCTTAAAAGGTTAAATTTCAGGCTTTCCTGCTGTTGCTGGGCAGAATTAGTATTGTGCCGAGCGATTGTCTGTCATTGGCCTTTAAGTTCTGGCCCATGTGACATGGCAACACTGGGAGAATTTACCTTTGCCCAGTAACTGGCATAGGATCGGGAGAAGGTCAGAGGTCAGCTGACCTTTAGGGAAATAAAAGGGAGGAATATGCTGTGGCCTGGTCAGACCTTTAGATTTTCGTGAAGAGGAAGAAGGACGCTGCTCAGACCCTCCCTCCCAATTTATTTAGGATAATTTAAATGTATTTTAATTTTCATGTAATTCTTGTCACAGCTTTTATTGTAACATGACATCTTGTTTTCTGGCGTCTTGAGATTATGGCTAAGTCTTGTTTAATATTATTAAATGGTTATTTATGTTTTATTGAAAGTTTATAAAAAGATTATTTGGTAACCTTTAACCCGTTAGTGACCGCCAATACGCCTTCTCTTGGCGTCCACTAATGAGCTTTATTCCGATGCAATAGCCTTTTCACGGCGGTGCATCAGAATAAATAAACAGAGCCGGGAGCCGTTAAATCTCCCTGCTCTCAGCTACCAGAGGTAGCTGAAGGCTGGGGGCGTCCCTGCTCTAACGGGAGAGATCGATATAAGTATCGATCTCACCCGTTTAACCCCTCAGATGCGGCGCTCAATAGCTGGGGGCTCCCTCTCTCTCCCACCGACATCCGGCGATAAGATTGCCGAGTCTCTGTGTCTTCTATGGCAGCCGGGGGCCTAATAAAGGCCCCCAGGTCTGCCTGTAGTGTATGCCTCCTAGGCCATGCCAGAGGCATGACCTAGCAGATGCCTGTCCGTTTTAAACGGACAGGCAGTAATACACTGGAATACATTAGTATTGCAGCGTATTATAAAAGCGATCGGAGGATCGCATATTAAAGTCCCCTAGTTGGACTAGTAAAAAAGTAAAAAAAAAAAGTTCATAAAGTTAATAAAAAAAGTGAAAAAAAAAATGAAAAAACCACTTTTTCCCCTTACAAAATGCTTTACTATTAAAAAAACAAAATAAAGTAAAAAAGGTTACACATATTTGGTATCGCCGCATCCGTAACGACCCCAACTATAAAGTTATTACATTACTTAACCCGCACGGTGAACGCCGTAAAAAATTAAATAAAAAACAATGGAAAAATTGCTGTGTTCTGTATATCCTGCCTTAAAAAAAAATGTAATAAAAAGTGATGAAAAAGTCACATCTATTTCAAAATGGTACCAATAAAAACTACAAGTCATCCCACAAAAAAAAAAAAAACGCCCTCATACAACTGCATTGGCGGAACAATAAAAAAGTTATGGCTCTTCAAATATGGAGACACAAAAACAAATAATTTTGAAAAAAAAAGTGTTTTTACTGTGTAAAAGTAGTAAAACAAACAAACGCTATACAAATTTGGTATCATTATAATCGTAACAACCAGTGGAATAAAGTTATTGTATTATTTATACCACACGGTAAACGGCGTTGATTTGGGATGCAAAAAAGTGTAGCGAAATTGCTGTTTTTTTTCTATCCCCCCGCAAAAAAAGTTAATAAAAGTTAATCAATAAATTATATGTACCCCAAAATGGTGCTATTAAAAAATACAACTTGTCCTGCAAAAAACAAGACCATATACAACTATGTTGACACAAAAATAAAAAATGTATAGCTCTTGGAATGCGACGATTGAAAAACGTTAAATAAAATAGCTTGGTCATTAAGGTTTAAAATAGGCTGGTCATTAAAGGGTTAATAAAGGCCGTGGCCAAAATAACTTTTACTCCACCAACCAGTCTGTTTCCGTTGTCTTTATTATTAGTTTTAAGTATGATGTGTAATCCCATGGCGTTTTACAACATGCTGCATATTTTCAAATCTGCATCATGAGATTATGGCCTTCAGCCTTTCAAACTGAATAACCAGATATATCCAATTTAGAAATAACCTAACGATCAAGTCAAGGATCAGACAATATTTAAGTAAATATCAAGAGCTAATAACCAAAAGCAATTGCTAGGACTCCATATAACCTATTATAATATTTGGATGTCATAGAGGGGGTTCTGTGCTTGGAATTCCCCTCTATGAGCCAGAGCAGAGATTCACTAAGTTAGAGCTTTATTTGAGTGGCCTGCCTTTAAATGCATGCTTGTTATTAGAGGAGAGGTGATCTTCATGAGACTACCCCTTTAAGTGATCAGATCACTCGGAGGCCAGTTAACCTCAGCCTCTGTATATCTATCAAAAAATGTATAACTAAACTAATTCTAAGACTATATGCACCTTTTTTTACTTGTACTATATGTTAGGATTAAAAGGGTTTTCCAGACAATAAAAATTAATGGCCTAGCCTCAGGATAGGCCATCAATAGCTGATGGGTTGGGGTCCGACTCCCAGGACCCCCGACAAGCAGCTGTTTTGAAGGGGCCGCAGGGTTCGTACGAGCGCTCCTTCCCCTTCATTTCTTCTTGCTCACTGTGAAACGTCGACACGCATTTAGCGACGATTCACAGGTATTGCAACCTCCCTCTCCCATTGGCCTATCAGCTATTGATGGCCTATCCAGAAGATAGGTCATCAATTTTTATTGTCTGAAAAACCCCTTTAATGGTTACCTTACAAAAACAACAAAAATATAATATAAATATGTGTGTGTATATACTGTGTATATATATATATATATATATATATATATATATATACACATGTATATATATATAGGTGTATATATATATATATATATATGTATTAAAACAGAAACACAATGCAAACTGTTAATTTAAGGCACATAATTGGCAATACTGTGAATGTTCTATTTCTTTCAATCAGAATTTTATATCTTTAAAATTTATTTTGCAGTATCCAGTGATTTCCTCTATGTTGTAATTGTTTTTAAACTATCTCAGGGAGAAATGTATTAAACACATGGAGATTATTATAGTTCTGTAATAGACCCATTGAAATTGTAAACCACTAATTGAAAGATTAATGTTTTGTACTGTGAGTGAATGCACAGAAAATTACAAAAGTAAAAGCGTGGAGGACAATATCGTCACAGCTGGGTAAAAATACCTTCTGTAAAGCAAGCTTCTGGTTCCATGATTTCCTCTTGTTCCACTAAAGCTACGGGTTCTCCTTCCCCTACTGGTCTGATATCAACAGTGCTGCCTTCTGATGAGCTTGATAGGGTTAATTTCTGCAAAATAAGTGATTCATGAGGTACGGTATAAAAAAACAAAACAAAGACACATTCCCCTTTAAACTGTAACCTCCTCTTAAAACTAGATAGTAATCAATCATCAGATTCCTATTAAAGAGTATCTGACCTCTCCTACTAAATAATTGTATTTCCCATGAAATAACAATTCTGGAGCATCTTTTTATAGAACTCCCTTGTTCCTCTGTTATTCCTCTTAGAAATGTGTAAATTAATTGACAACTGGATGTTACCAGTTGGGGGTGTGTCCCTACACAGCCTGACACAGTCTAATCAGGGCTGACACAGTGAGACTGTGGAGGGTCACAACTCTTAGACAGGTGAAATGGTAATGCCCAGTTGTTCATTTATTCATAAATTTCTAGGAGGAATAACAGCAGAATGGCACAACACAGAGTTTTAAGAAAAAATGTTACAGAATTTTTGTTTTATGGAGAATACAAGTATTTACTAAGATTGACATATTAGAAGGGGTGACAGGTCCTCATTAAAGCAAAATCATACAGCAAATACCCACCTCCAGGGCTACCATCTTGATCAACAGTCCCGAGCTGCCATGTCTGGCTTTCATACTGTCATGGTAACATAACGTTTTTGAACTGAGAGGGGATCTTCTAAATGTTCAATTTGTAAAAATGAGCACTTAAAAGGAAAATCTAATCAATATGGTCTTCTGCTATGTCATCGGCACATTGTTGTAGTCTGTGATCTTAGACCATCACTGATTACCATAAAGAAAGAGCTCATACCTTTGGTACTGAAAACCATGTCACAACATCATAAGCAAACTTTGAATTGACTTGAATGGTCGCTTGATTAGAATGTTGTGTGAGATTTTAAGTCACAACATCTTTGAGAATTCTATAGAGTCCATCCATTCTGGAAATCAGTAGTGGTCTGAGATCACAACCTTCATTTGACCTTGTATCTATGACACATCAGAAGATACATTTGACTGGACTTCCCCTTTAAAGTGTGCCTCCAATTCAATTCTCCTGCCCAATCTGACATCCAGCATGAAGATCCACTGGGTGCATGCCGGGCATTACAGTTGCCGAGGCAACGGTATGAAGTCCGGAGTCCTATGTTTATTAATTGGGCCTGTGCCGCCAGGTGTGCACCCTGTGCCCCTTCATGTAACTGATTTGGACGAACACTTCAAATATGTTGCCAAGTGAGAACGCAGTACTCAATTAAAGGCGTTGTCTAATGAAGGCAACCCATTTCCATATACACTATTAGGGGCATAAGGATGTCAAAGAAGGGTGTGCCCGCTAAGGAGCTCCCTCTTTAAGCCGCTATGTAAGAGCCTTTCTCGCTACGGTGGACTAGAGCCGTCCATGTATTGACTGTATTGTTTATATAAGACCATGGCTTTTCAGCACATGAATAACACCCAATTGGTAAGTCTCTTCTTTTTAATCATAAGTATATTCTTGATAATAATCACCCTAATCTCTGAAAACCTCTGTTCTCTATCAAATCTTCATAAACAGTGTATCAGAAATTCCCTAACATTTGTCCTACTGCAAGCAAGAGTAATTCAAATGCTTCATAATTGTGACAGCAAACTACATTTTCCATCATCCAAAGAAAGTCATGAAAACATACGTGTGACAGATAAAGACCACAATGTTGAGACATTTTACACAAAATGTTTTGCACAGTATGTTATTTCCCTTGTTTTGTATTGTCTTGAATTATTGTATTGTCTTTTCTTCTTAGTCTCTATTCAGACTAGCATCATGGCTTCAGTTTATAAAAGAAGCCACGACACTCACTGATCAAAACGGTCAGCGACGGACTCCAGTGAATTATAAAGGGGTCCTTCGGGGTTATGACAATTTTTTTCGTGTTTTTTTACGTCAAGTGTGGCATGTTGTTCTATTCTTCCCAGCAAAAGTGAAGGAAACCTCTACAGAACCTGATTGCACTAATGTTAACAGATCCTTACTTGTGCTAGAGGTTCCAAATAATTACTTCTTTCTTTAAAGAGCAACTGCACTTTCGCAAAACGTTTGAAATGTCAGAGACATATCACAAATTTTTGATCGCTGAGGGCTTAGGTGTGACTCACACTCCTCGTTAGACTGAAGATGGTCTCATAGATGTTCTAAGTGAGCCCATTGTTGCTGTCAGATTGGGTCACTGTTACTAGTGCGGTAACGCAGGGGTCAGTATTGGGCCATCTCTACAGGGGTCAATATTCCTGCAAAACAATTTCAACACCTAGTGGAGTCTATGCCGCAATGAATTGCTGCGGTTCTGAAGGCCAAAGGATGTCCAACTTTGTCTATAATAAAGTGTAGATGGATTGGATACATTTTAGGTTTGGCTAGAGAAGTAACAAATGAGGTTTAACATTAATAAATCTAAGGTTATGCACTTGGGAAGTAAAAACACATGCCAAGATTACTGACTAAATGGGAAAACACATACAAATCACTGGTCAGGCCCCACATGGAATACTGCATATTAGCATACTGCACATAGTAAAGCTGGTGCGGGTTTAGAGGTGAGGAACCAAAGTAATAGATGGAATGCGTGGACTGCGGTACCCAGACAGACTATCAAAATTGGGGTTGTTTGGAAAAATAAGGCTTTTGGGTGACCTAATAACTATGTATAAATATATATCTAAGGTCTTTACAGAGAACACTCTAATGATCTATTTATACCAAGGACTGTAGCTATAACAAGTGGGATTCCTCTACATATAGAGGAAAGAAGGTTTCTATATCTTCTTGCCAACATTTGTATTGCCTTTTGCGGGAGACTTTTAAGGTCCACTCTGGTCTGCCCACAAAATAGCCTGGGAAGGCCACTTTTATACAAATATGCATACATCTGCTCAGTTTTTGACCCGTTTGCGGTACAATCACGCAAAGAAAACGGAACCGCTGTGAAGGATGCTATATCAATATGGAAAGGGATTCTTTGCTGTCAGAGCATTGAGACTATGAAGATCTCTATCAGAGGAAGTTGTCATGATTAATTTGCTGAAATATTTTAGAGCGGATCTGAATGCCCTTTTTTTAAATAGTACTACAAGTTATTTGTACTAGATAACTGGGCAAGGTTTGTTGATCGAGGGATTTATTCTGATTGCCATATTTGACGTCCGTAAGAAATTTTACCCCTCAGATTAGAAAAACTGGCTTGTGGCTCTCTAGGGTTATTTTGCCTTATTCTGGATGATCAATGCAGAAGAATAAGTTACTAGATAGACTTGATAAGTTACTATATCACTAATGTTATCAAAAAGACATTGTGTAGCCCCACAAATATACACACGACTGTCATTATTCAAGCAGAGGA
The DNA here is from genome assembly GCF_050947455.1 of Rhinoderma darwinii. Classification (NCBI taxonomy): domain Eukaryota; kingdom Metazoa; phylum Chordata; class Amphibia; order Anura; family Rhinodermatidae; genus Rhinoderma; species Rhinoderma darwinii. The sequence goes on from NC_134692.1 coordinate 28,651,354, forward strand.
TGATGTCCCTGTGAAAACATGAAATTGCATGCAGAATTGTTGTCATGAGATCACCAAAATACAGCAGCTGCAGGCTTGGGCTTGTACTTATTAGCACTGGTATCTCCGCATAGAATACTTTTTTTTTTCGTCTTTTAAGCGCATATTGAAGGACATTTTATGTATCACATTTAATAATTCTTTAATTTTTCAGCTGACGCTGCTCTATTGAGAATACTTGAATATTCTAATTTTGGCAAACAGCTGCAACGTCTTCCGCTCTCAGATTCGGATTAGTGATTTATTTACGTAAGATGACGTAAGGTTTTCATTGCCTTCTATGTTCCTTCCTTTATTTGTTTACTGTATGTGTATGAGGATATATTTATTAGAAGCAATGAGCACAGTAGGCATCCATAGAAGATTCATCAACTTCCTTCTGCCTTTGTCTTCTCTTTAACCGCTGATCTCGTGGGTACACTGGCAGTACATGCGAAATCAGAGCGACGGATATTTCAAGTCTAACTGCCATATCTCCCACTCCTTTGCCCTGCCCCGGGGGACTAGACAGGGGTAGCCTTTGTCCCCTTCCCTATTTGCATTGGCAATTGAACCTCTTTCTTTAGTGTTCAAATAACACTTCCATATGTTTGAATAGATAACAATGCTATACATATAGCTGTACAGCTATAATGCTGCTGCCACCATAAATTGCTCAAATCATATATTGTATAGCACCACACAATGCCTAAGTAAATACCACAATAGAGTTCTCACAAAATACCACCATATAGTGGACAAATAACAGCTCCATACATAAAGTAATACATAAAGTACTGATATTTATAAGCATTCTATACAATGTATAAATAATACTTTTATTATACAGATAATATTATGATTCGTGGTGGTCAACAGTATTGGCTTCTATGGCGCGATCTGTGGCATTACATCCCTAAGACTGGCCATAATGGCATCAACTGTAGTTTAGATTGGTGGACATCAGCAATGCTATGTATCATTCCTGGGCTAATGAGCATTATGATCCCGCTCGGTCAGCCTGCAGACAGTACACGCTATGTCTCGGATACCCCGACAAGGATTTTTGGGCCCTTTTCATAGATGCTGGTACACCCACTAATGAAGCACAATAAGGAATCTTATAGCTTCTGATTTAAAGGGGTCGGTGAAAGATCCTTTTTCAGTTTAATGGTTTTTAAATTGCACTAAAAATGTGCCACCACTGTTGGACAAAACGATAGAAAACCGTCCCCTCCCCAAAACGGCAAAATTGGATTATAACTAAACAGCACATACTATCCTACAGCCAATGCTGCAAGACAGACAGTAATTACCTCATAATACAACAGCATTAAAACAGCTCAGAAAATGTGCTCAGGGGATTTTATATTCACTTGGCAGAGAGGATATAGTAATAATCCACTTAGATCCATCTTAAAGAGGCTCTGTCACCAGATTTTGCAACCCCTATCTGCTATTAAAGCAGATAGGCGCTGCAATGTAGATTACAGTAACGTTTTTATTTTTAAAAAACGAGCATTTTTGGCCAAGTTATGACCATTTTTGTAATTATGCAAATGAGGCTTGCAAAAGTCCAAGTGGGTGTGTTTAAAAGTAAAAGTCCAAGTGGGCGTGTATTAGGTGCGTACATCGGGGCGTTTTTAATACTTTTACTAGCTGGGCGCTGTGAAGAGAAGTAACATCCTCTTCTCTTCAGAACGCCCAGCTTCTGACAGTGCAGATCTGTGACGTCACTCACAGGTCCTGCATCGTGACGGCCACATCGGCAGCAGAGGCTACAGTTGATTCTGCAGCAGCATCAGCGTTTGCAGGTAAGATCGACTTACCTGCAAACGCTGATGCTGCTGCAGAATCAACTGTAGCCTCTGGTGCCGATGTGGCCGTCACGATGCAGGACCTGTGAGTGACGTCACAGATCTGCACTGTCACAAGCTGGGCGTTCTGAAGAGAAGAGGATGTTACTTCTCATCAGAGCGCCCAGCTAGTGAAAGTAGTAAAAACGCCCCGATGTACGCACATAATACACACCCACTTGGACTTTTACTTTTAAACACACCCACTTGGACTTTTGCAAGCCTCATTTGCATAACTACAAAAATGGTCATAACTTGGCCAAAAATGCTCGTTTTTTTAAAATAAAAACGTTACTGTAATCTACATTGCAGCGCCTATCTGCTGCAATAGCAGATAGGGGTTGCAAAATCTGGTGACAGAGCCTCTTTAAAGAGTCCCTCTGTCTGTGTGTCTGACATATTCTGCACATATGGATGTAGCCATCTTTAACTTGACTCTGATAACTTGCTGCAGCGTGATATCACACAACAAAAGCCATTGAAAAAGTCAAGATAGGTTTGCACGATGCATCGAAACTTCGATACTGTTTCGATACCGTGCACCCTCAAACGGTTTAATACCTTTAATTCATGTATGTCGATACTAGGCTGTGCGGTCGCACAGCTTAGTATTGTAACACATGAATGTAGTAAGAGCGGGGCTGCGGCTGTGTAATACAGCCATTGCCCCGCTCCTGAGTGCTGACAAGTGCGCGCGCGGTCAGCATGAGGTGATGCGACCAGCTCTGCACTAATGATTTCCGGCACTGAAGACAGAACATGGCAGGCGCACTACAAAACACCCCCATGTTCTGTCTTCAGTGCCTGCGCCACCGCTCATTATTGCAGCGCCGGCCGCATCACCTCATGCTGACCGCACATGCGCACGTGTATTACACAGCCACAGCCACGCTCTAACGACGGAGATGAGAGAAACCTCTAATCTCCGCCGCTATTCCCCTGAATGCTGCGATCAAATCTGACCGCAACATTCAAGGGGAAAATGAGAAGGGGGGATGCCCTTTGGATGCGTCACAGGGAATTCCTGTGACGCGATCAAGCAACATACCATATATGGGCAGACAGCCCAGGGTCCATTGAAGGACCCCAGGTCTGTCTGACCATATTTCCTGTTGCTAGGGCATACTTAGGTATGTCCCAACAATTGCCGGTGTACTAGCCGTACACAGGCTAATGTACTGGCATATAGATATATGCCAGTACATTAAAGTTTAAAAGTAAAAAATAAATAAAGTAATGTTAAATTAAAAAAAATACACACCTTTTTTTTACAATAAATTACAATAAATACATTAAAATAAGTCTCAATACATAAAATATACACATATTCGGTATCGTCAAGACCGTAATAACACATTTATAGCGTCATTTATCATGTTTACGCTGTTATAAAATAAAATAAAAACTTATTTCTTTCACTTATTAACGTAAGGCACGAGGTATTATGAATTTTGAACCTCCATGTGCCTCACATTAATAGTAATTAACCCTATCATGTACCTCACACATTAACCCAATGTTGTCCATTATGACTGTGAGGAACATGATGTGGTTAATTAATGTGAGGCACATGGAGGTTCAAAATCCATCACACCAGGTGCCTCACAGCAGAAAATGGAAGAACTTTTTTTTAATTATTATTATTATTGTTGGCAAAGTATAGTTTTGGTATCGAGTATTGCAATACTACACGAAGTATCGGTATCGAAGTCCAAATTCTGCTATCGTGGCAACCCTATTATTTAATGCGTTAAAAGTTAAAGTAAAGACGGCTACATCTGTACATCCATTCGACTCAAATGGGTCAAAGCCAAAAAGTGATGTAAACCTCATAAATGTATTTGTGTAGTATTACCCAAACTAACCAGTAAGTTTAAAAAGAAATGTAAAAAAATGGAAATCTCACGGAACTTTTATAATTATATCATATAAAATACAACATGAATGTAAAATATCCGCCAAGCCCCGATGCAGATACTGCTGACAATGAAATACGTAGATGCATTGGGACTGCCAGAGCGGCAGCCACTCTTACTTGGCAGCTGTCCACTCTGGCGAGTAGAGGTGGGTTCTTAGCAGGGGACTTCCTCTATGACATCATATGCCCTAATAGGGAATATGGACAGGAGCTGTCTTGATGAAACAACTTCTTTAATGTGGACCTGTCAGCGCCGCTTGTACTGTCACGTCGACTGCATGAACGTTCAAGTCAATTTATCCATAGCATATTTGCCAACAGTCCCCTTTTTATTTTTTTGCAAAGAAGTAGGGTGTATACTATTTTTTTGCATTAAAATGAGTGTTTATGACAGTTTTGAGAACAGAAGGAAGCAGGGCTTCTAACTGGCTGGCGGTTTGGGATTTAATGTTGGTAAGTATACCATAATCTACACTTCGAAGACGATTTGTCAGCAGATTTTTTTGGTGCTAGTCTTTATTGGGTGTAGATTTCCTTTTCCTGTGGACATTGGTAATTTTATATTTGGTGTCAAGTGTAGTATAAAGTTGTTCAGCCAACAACATATGAGGAATTGATGTAGGAAAGTGACTTACGTGTTATACATGATAAACATAACACATATGCAGGCAAGTTTTAAAACTACGCTCAAGAGACCCATGCCTACGGGTGGCTTTCTAAGGAAGAACACCAGCTGCCCATGGTCAGGGTCGAATTACCCGTTTACCGCAATGTACTATTATGGTGCGAGGGGGAAGGTGTTAATCACAGATAGCTGCTATTCCCGCTCCTGCATGAGGAGAAAGAACCAGGCTTTTTCGGATCGTAACACAACCTGGCAGTCACATGCTTGTTTACTCCATGCAGTGTAAGGTTCCTGTCACAATAGAGTAGATACTCTCTATGAATGGCGTACAGGGCTGTGCAGGTGTGACACAAATAGTTCCTTTGTTACCATCCTCAGGAATAAGACAGAATTCATGTGATTTCTCATGTTTTGTGGAACTATTTGTCTTGTAAAAATAAGGCATTGTGTGAGCACAGAATGACTCCATCTTTGACAATAACCTTGCAGAGTGGATAGCCTAAAACCAGGAAAGGTAAAGTGGGGCAGCCATTAGAGCATGTTGGCTAGTCAAGAGGGTGTCACGACCAGCGATTCTCCTGAGGTGGAGCTACCTCACAGCCTCTGACGCTGTCCTATCACCGTGAGGCTGCTTTACACACACTGCCTAAGCTCAACGTGGTCTCATGAGATCAGCGATTCATTAGCGTATTTGGTACCGAAACAACCCGGGGGACATATCTCAGGAATAGGTAGCGGGGGCTAGAAATAAAACATAAGCACCACTGGAGTCCAGGAGACAGCGGTAGTAAGGGGAGCTGATGGTTCCCTTTTTAGGACCTAGTGACAGGTCCTTTTTAAATGTGTTTTCTCTCCGGTAACATCACCTACATTGTGCAGACTCTTATTATTATATAATTTCTAAATAGGTGATAAATATTACAGTTGGACAAACCCTTTAACAATGTCTATTCTTTGACTATGGCGCACAGGATAAAGAAAATAAGCCTGTTTATGGGCTAGCAGGATTGTGCCTGGAATTGACTGTGGCAGGAGCAAGTCTTCTAGTGGCAGTATATTAATGAATTGCAGATAATGCATTTAGCCTTGATGCTAATGAACATAAGGTATAAGTGATATACAGTACAGAAAAATGCCTATAATACTAAATCCCAATACCTAAGACTAAACTTTGTAATCGGGGTCGGGTCTAGTGCTTGGAGCCCAATGATCTTGCTTGGGACTAAATATAATCTGTGAAGAATTTTGACAAGGGGGTGCAGCCCCAAGGTTATTCAGACAGGTGTGGCTAGATGTGGAAAGAGTGATGATGGTCAGTTGGCAAAAGGTAATTAGAGAATGTAAAGCAACGGGGCCTTAAGCCTAGGGACCACATGGGCTCACGGTGCCCCCCCTTATTATTATTTAAGTGGTATGCTCCTGTGTTTCTCTCTCTATCCCCCCACTTTTTATGGGCGTTTCTTGGTACTTACCTTTTTCTCCGCGTTTATTGGCCTAGGTTGTTACCAGGAAGAATGCTGGATTGTTCTGGAATCTGGGCGAGGCGAGCTGTGGATCTCCTTGTTTGGCCAGCAGCTATTTTCAGTGGGAAGGTTTCTTCTATAAAAAACCGAGCTTCGGCTGAAGAGGTGTCAATCTGACTAGAAGAGGATCTGGAGCAGCGCTCCATCCTCCCTCCCTTACAACAAGTCACTGTATTTATAGGGGGTTGTCACCCATTTAAATATGTGTGAACTGGGTATATTAACAATAAAAATACATTCGAATTGGTCTATTTGTCTTGAGTCTTATGACTCTGCCCTTTGGTCTATGAGTTTTAATTATTTGCTATTTATGATTGTTTGGTAACCCTTAAGCTGGGTTCACACAGAGTTTTTTGTAGGCAGAAAATCTGTCTCAAAATTCTGTTTGGAATTTAGAGGCAGATTTTGCTCTGCCTGCACGCCGCGAAAATAGAGCCATAGAGTGCTGCGGGCAAAAAAACGCAGCGAAATACACTATCTCTGCCTCCCATTGATGTCAATGGGAGGTCAGAGACGTAAATGCCCGAAGAGCGGTTTTTCCGCTCGCGGGGAAAAAAACGCCTCCGCCTCCCATTGAAATCAATAGGAGGCATTTTCTGCAGTTTTTTGGCACATTTTCCGATGCGGTTTCCACATAAAAACACTCTGTGTGAATTTTCCCTTAATAAATACCGTGGCCTTATTTATTCCAAATGATCACTTGTGTCTTTATTTATGTTTATTATTATTATTTTGGTTTATTATAGGAGTGGTGCTTGTGATCCCATGACTAAAGGGGGAAGCAGAATCTTGCCTGGGCACTTTTTGCCCATGATCTGGCACTGATTGTAGTAACTTACTATTTGATAGATGAATTAAACAAAAGCTATTGGAATATAATAGAAAATTTGCAAACAACCCTGTATACCTTTAAAGACAAGATAACCTGTGTTCTATGATGAGATATTATGACTTGAAGATACAGGTGCAGAGCCCCAAAAGATTCTGTGACAACATGTTTCCTTCTGATTTCTCTCAATGGCAGTTTTCTGAAGGACACATGGTGTAGATACAAATCACCAACTACAACAAAATCTCCTCCCTACGGAGCATAGTAGCAGTTATGTGGATATGTGAGACATTCACGTATTTGGTGATTTGGATTCACATAAGAGGTGTTAATGACAACACTGAATGTGACAGAAATCAGAGACATGTTGTCATGAGAATCTCTTAGTAGTACAGCCTGTAACTTCAAGCAATCATATCTTGGCATAGTAGTAAAATATTAAAAATGTTTTTTATCATTTTTAATATACAGTAACGGTCTTTTTATTACATTATCTTCTTGTAGATCTTCTGTATATGTCTGTATTCAAGGTCGTTTAACTATTAAATCTTAACCTAAATGGGTAATCCCACTTAAAAAAAACTGATGGCCTATCCTGAGTATAGACCATCAATATCTGATCAGTGGGGGTTTGTCTCTCGGCAAACCCGCCAAGCAATGTTTGAAGGGGCGTCGGCACTCCAGCAAGCGCTGCTTCCCCTTAATTTCTTTCACAGTTCAATGCTGCACAACGCCGTCACATTCGTAGCGATGGTGCAAAGTATTACAGCTTTCTCCAATTCAAGTAAACGTTTTAATATCTTACTACTTTCTCGAGATATGATTGCTTGAAGTTACAGGCCCAAAGCCTTAGTCTGTAATACTGATAAATTCTCATGACAACAAGTCTCTGATATCACTCTCTCTTCACTAGTCTCCGCCTGTATTCTGCGGCCAGTGCACCAGGAAAAAAGGGGGTCCTGCGGATATGCCATAAATGTCTAAGATGGGAAAACCCCTTTAAGGACTCATATCTCTAAACCTAGATATGAAAGCTATATTACCAGAACAAAACAAGGTACCAGAAAGTCACTAAGACAAAGTACTGTATCACTGGTATAGACACGGTAGTTATATCAAAAGACAGGTAGATGTTATCAACTGAACCCCATTTCTTTGGTATGGATGATATATTTCAGCAAAGAAGAGTTTGTACCCATATATCTGCCAAGTGTGAATACTGAATGTGACCAGCCATATACAAAAAGGCAAAATCTCCGTCTGATGTACTTTGCTCACCAGACACTAAACACAAAGGTGTAGTGCAACCAGTGTTCCTCAAGTCCAGTCCTTGAGAAACCCCAAAAGGCCATGTTTTTAGGATTTCTCATAGAGTGAACACCTGTGATAGTTACTAAAGTAGTAATACTACTTATATCACCAGTGCAAAACCGAGAAAATCCTCAAAACATGACACATTAGGGTTCCCTGAAAACCAAAATTCAGAAATAATGGTCTATGGTCTCATCAAAGAGAAGATTTGCAACTAAGCAAAATACAGTCAAGATGTTCTTCAGAGAACAAAGCAAACAGCAATGCTCTTAAGATATGGGTGACATTAAGTTATGTTATCATGAAAAAGACGTGGGAGAAATCTTCAGTTCATGGTGGAAAACAACTCTTTTTTGATTTTTATTTTTTTTGGGGAAAACACTCTTGTCGACAGAGATAACAAAAAGCCTTAGGCCCCATGCACACGAACGTGCTTTTGCGGCCGCAATTCCCCCGAAAATTCTCCACGGGAGAATTGCGGCCCCATTCATTTCTATGGGGCCATGCACCTGACCGTAGTTTTTACGGTCCGTGCATGGCCCGGGAGCCCGGACCGCAGAAAGAACGGACATGTCTTATTACGGCCATCTTCTGCGGTCCGGGCTCATTGAAAATAATGGCCGCGGCCATGTGCATTGCCCGCGATTTGCGGGCGGCTTGCGGCTGACAGTCCGCTGCCGGCTGACCCGAAAACCACGGCCGTGCACATGGCTACGGTCGTGTGCATGAGGCCTTACATAAATGGGGAAATAGTGGGTGGTAGAGCCTTAGATAAAGCCTTGGATATTCTAGAACAACTATTTCTATGTTGATTTCACTAAAGGCAATTCTTAAGAGAAAATTTCATTTTCTACCTGTCTCTGGGCAAAAGATCTTCATGTTTATGGCCGTCACAAGTTTACAAGCCTCATTTATGATACGCACTGTATAACATTACAGTAAAGTTCCTTTAATTTAGCATGAATGAGTCATAATAGGTCATTGATTATCATATATGCGCAATTAATCATATGTTCATAATTGGATCTCTCTGCCCAGCATTTTGATTCTGATCTTGTGAAATTAAAGATTATCCAGCAGTTCTTTGCTAGAAACAGACGCATTATCAGAATTTAACTGTAGATTATTAGTATACTGTAATTTCCTGTTCCAAAATTATATCTAATAGATCAGATAATAACCATAAAAAAAATAATTTTACAAGATAAAAGAATATTGTACCATAATGTAGGCATTACTATAGCTAAACAACATTTTTTAACCCCTGTCTGGTGCCATATTCTGAGTTTCCACCTTTTTACAGCACCTCTTAGCAGATATGGAGCCCAGCTGTTGGCGGTAACAGTTGGGGGCCTTAGAGAGACCGCACAAGATGATTACTTTTTACACAGCACTCAATATGTGCGACATAGAAAGGACAGGAAAGGACAATGCAGCAGTCTGTGTCTCTCCCAGTGATCATGTGATTGATAGAGTATAGTGTAAATTGCTAGGTCTAAGAAGACCCAGATTAGATTTAATCTGCCCTTTCACTTAGGGATCATTCAGACGAGCATGTATAACGTCCGGGTGATGGCCATTAAAACAACGGCCGTCAAACTGACTCATGTATTTTAATGGGGACGTTCACACGACCATTGCTTCAACAGAGCGTCTGAAGGGTCCCTGAAAAAATAGGACATGTCCTATTTTTTTGTGCTTCACGCATCACTCCATAGACTCTAGTGCATCAAGTGAAAGGGTGCACCTCGGACGTGAAAAACGGTAGTTTTTGACATCCGAAGTTGGCCACGTTCGTGTGAATGTAGCCTTCAATAGCCATCGGCCAAATGATAGATTGGCCAACAGCGATTCCTCCCGACTCTCCCACATACATGTACGCAGGGGCGTAGCTAGGGGGGGGCAGGCGGGGCATGTTCCCCCGGGCGCAACCCGGTGGTAGGAAAGGGGGGGGGGCGCCGAAGAGCAGTTGTTCGCTGCTGACAGGTGCCCCGTATGTCGGACACGTGCAGCAGCTTTAGGAAGAGCCAGGAAATTACGGCGTTCTGACTGGGGTCTGTGACGGCCAGGGAGTGGACCAGTCCAGTCACCTGACTTGTCACCTGACCTCACATCAGTGACATGAGGTCAGATGAGACTCAGGTCAGGGGACAGGTCCACTCCCGTGCTGCAGCCTTCCAGCTCTGCCTCTACTCTGTGCTCTGCCGAGAAGCAGAGGAGGAAGCTCCGCCCACAGCCCGTCCTGACCTGTGATGCTGTCAGCAAGGAGACATGGTGAGTGTCTGTGTGTGCGTGTGTAGTGTGAATACAATGTGTGTCTCTGTGTTTGTATGTGTATATGTTTGTGTGTGTGTGTGTGTGTGTGTGTGTGTGTCTCTCTGTCTGTCTGTGTCTCTGCATGTGTTTGTCTCTTACATCTACATCATTATCTGTATCACTGTGTTATTTGTGATGTTACATAGGACTGCAGGCAACAGCTACTACATTATCTGTAATCAGAGAGTTATCACTGTGTTATCTGTGGTGTTACATAGGACTGCAGGTAACATCTACTACATTATCTGTACTCAGAGAGCTATCACTGTTTTATCTGTGGTGTTACATAGGACTGCAGGTAACACTACTACATTATCTGTACTCAGAGTTATCACTGTTATCTGTGGTGTTACATAGGACTTCAGGTGACATAACTACATTATCTGTACTCAGAGAGCTATCACTGTTATCTGTGGTGTTACATAGGACTGCAGGTAACATCTACTACATTATCTGTACTCAGAGAGCTATCACTGTGTTATCTGTGGTGTTACATAGGACTTGCGGTAACACTACTACATTATCTGTACTATGTACATATGTGCCTGGGTGCGTATATATGGGTCTGTTTGTGAAAGTGTCTTTGTGCTTGTATATTTGTGCCTTTTATGTATTTGTATATGTACCGGTCTGTGTATTTATCTTCCGGTTTGTGTGTGTGTGTATATATGTCTTTACGTCTATATATTTACCTGTATGTATATATTCCTGAATGTGTGTATGTATATTTGTCTGTATGTCTAAATATCTATCTTTATGTATGTACAGTATATATGTTCCAGCGTGTCCATATATGTGGTTAATTTTTGGTTTGTGTAGGGGGCGGCAATAGAGAGTCCCGCACAGGGCGCCATCCAAGCTAAGGCTGGCCCTGGCTGTCACCGACCCTAGTCAGAAGGAACTCCATCGCTGCCTGCGCCGAATGACCTCCTCGGCTTCTCCGGTAAGTCACACCAGGCAGAGCGGAGAGTGGTAGCGGTAGGCTACCGCTCACCTGTCTGTTCACAGTGTGGCGCTAAGTACAAGGGGGGGGGGAGTGTGGCGCTATTTACAAAGGGGGGGGGGGGAGTGTGGCGCTATTTAAAAGGGGGGGAATGTGGCACTATTTACAAGGGTGGCGGGAGTGTGGCGCTATTTACAAAGGGGCAGCGGGCTGTGTGTGGCACTATCTACAAGGGGGGCTGTGTGGCACTATCTACAGGAGGCTGTGTGTGGCCTCTTTAATTTATTTTCTTTTAATTTATTTTTATGCTAATTACATTATAGAACTACATTGCTTGTAAAATGTAAAAATGCTTTTATACTCGAGTTACATTAAAAAAATTCAGAAAAAAAATTACACCCCATTGATTGGTAGGGAAAGAAAACATGGCGAGGGGGAAGGAGATGTCGGGAAATAAATTGGGGGGGGGGGGGGGGCGCCAATCTGAATCTTTGCCCCGGGTGCAGGAGAACCTAGCTACACCTCTGCATGTACGCTTGGCTCGGCATGTGTTTTCAAGGGTAAGAGGGGAATAAGCCGCTTCTTGGCCCCTCCAACATGCCGGAACCTTCTTTACCCTGACATCTGCCATTGGGGGAGGGTCGGGAAATCCCCATGCACATGAGATACTCAGTTGGTCCCTTTCATGCCAGGGTTTGGCTGACTTTTCTCTAATGTGTATGGGCTCCTAATAGTCCTTTTACACAGCCATTTTTTGCCTGTAACGAGCGCCGATCAAGAATATAGCAAGTCGATTGATGCTCGTTTAGATCCAATTACATGGAGCAATCATCAGTACAGTACGATCGTTAGTGCGATTGTTTGAGTACACACAGTTTAATTATTGTCTGCAACACATTCATGTCTACAGCGGGAGATGTGCTGCCGACAACCGACGATTTTAATGGCTGCAGAAAAAAGAGACGGCAGCTGACAATCGAGCGTTTACTCATTTGACGGCTGATCGCTAGGCATCTTTACACAAGGCAATGATCGGGAACGAGCGTTCGAATGAAGACTCATTCACCCAATTTTCTGCCCATGTAAATGGCCTTAAAGGGGTTGTCCCACCATTAAATGTTATTGCAATATAATACAGCATTAAAAATTAATTTGTTTTGTAATTGACCTTATATTACAAAAATACTCCAGTTGTGAGATATTCCCTTTACTACATTATAATGGCGCCCCCTGGGGTTCAAGCAGTATAGCAATATGCACATCCTGCTACTGAGCTGATTAAGGGAGTACGCACATGCTCAGCCAATAGAATTTCCTTCTCTGCAGCAGAAAGGACACGCCCCCTGAGCTGCTAGCCTGAAGAAAATCTAGAGAGTAATTGAAGCAATGAATGGGAGGATCTCTGGATCAATGTAAGGTACAGGGCTGATTCTCACTGTGTTAGAAAGAGAATAGCATGCACTATACTGTGTCTGATTTTCTTTTTTTTTCAATAATTCTGGGACCACCCCTTTAACCATAATTAAAGTTAGCCATATACTTTAGATAGCTGTCAACTTTTATGTGATTCAAAATAATGTGTTCCAATAACTTTTTTTTACCTTCATCACTATATTCATCTGCCATACCTCTTAGCCCTATCTGTGATGAAGAGATACAAATAAACAGGTAAACCTTTGATCTCGAAACTTCAGCTTTTCAATCTTGACCTAATTTTTATCACTGTAAATACCCTTCTGCTACTTTTACTTATAAGTATCACATTTTAACTAATTATTATAATCTGAGTCTTCTGTATTATACAAAATCATCAAAATCATAGTCATCATCACTATTATCCCCCATCTTTTCAGGTTTCAAATCTGTATACTAGTTACATATTAGTATCATAAAGAAACATATTTTTAAATTACTAAATTTTCTTTAATCAGCAGTCAAAAGTTAGTTGTTTTGAGTACTCTTCTCATTCTATCACAGTGTAATGTGTTTCCTTCCTATATTGTGCATGTATGCTCCAAACTTTTCTTCCTCATTTACTTAAAGAGGATCTGTCACCAGTTTATCAATTCCTTATCTCCTAGCTAATCTTCAATAGGCTCCATGATGCTAATAACTACAGTGTGATTTGTTTTAAAAAAAAAAGTTTAATATTTGCAAAGTTATGAGCATTTTTCTAAATATTCTAATATGGCTCTAATAGCCAAATAGGAGGTGACTCTTTCTTTTCACTCTGGGCGGTGTAATGTTTTCTGTGTGACGCTGTCCAATCAGCATCCAGCTTCTCCCCTTCCCTGCCCTGCAACAGTGTGATCATATAGTACACAAATTTCATTCCCGACTGTGTTTTCATGTTTTTAATTGGCGATATCTCCGGTTGTGTCACAACTCGAACTGCTGCCAAATGAAAGATTAGAATCTCCTCTTTCATATGCCACCAGAACTGATGATCTAGGTGGTCCACATCCCCAGATATGGCTGTTTAAAGTGACCCCCTTCCCTCTACAATGTGTCTCACACTGGGTGAAGCAGCTTCATGCTGATAGGACAGCGTCAGAGGCTGTGAGGAGGCTCCACCTCAGGAGAATCACTGCTGTTACCTCCCAGTTGTCTAATAAAAACTCATTTAAATATTTAGATTTTTAAAACAATAAACGTTTTGGGACACAATTTTCACTAGCATTATCAGTGTGACAGCTCCTATCAGATTAGCTAGGAGATTGGGCATTACTAAACTAGTGACAGAGCCTAGTAAAAGTAGTAAATACGCCCAGATGTAACACACATAATACACGCCCAGTTGTACTTTTACTTTTCAGCACGCCCAGTTGTACTTTTGCAAGCCTCATTTGCATAAATACGAAAATGGTCATAACTTGGCCAAAAATGCTCGTTTTTAAAAAAATAAAAACGTTACTGTTATCTACATTGCAGCGCCTATCTGCTGCAATAGCAGATAGGGGTTGCAAAATCTGGTGACAGAGCCTCTTTAATGTAAATGTTTATTCTGCCTCTAATCAGCACTGTAGTCACTTTATGATCTGCAGCGAGATGATGGTGGTATGATTTATTTTTTTAAACAGCATCTCCCAGCATATCCTTACCATTGTTTGGGCCATGCTGTGAGCTGTATACAATTTAGCGCAAACCTATACGCCAGGTGTTGCACTAAATTAAGCTGTATTTGTGCGGTGTTGTATTTATGTACTGAGCTTGGTTCTGGTGCTGTATATATGTACTGATCTTGGTTCTGGCACTGTATATATGTACTGAGCTTGGTTCTGGCACGATATATGTACGGAGCTTGGTTCTGGAACTGTATATATGTACTGATCTTGGTTCTGGTACTGTATATATGTAATGAGCTTGGTTCTGGTGTTGTGTATATGTAATGAGCTTCGTCCTGGTTCTGTATATATGTTCTGAACTTTGTTCTGGTGTTGTATACATGTACTGACCTTGGTTCTGGTGCTGTATATATGTAATGAGCTTTGTTCTGGTTCCGTATATATGTAATGAGCTTTGTTCTGGTTCTGTATATATGTAATGAGCTTTGTTCTGCTGCTGTATATATGTACTGAGCTTTGTTCTGATGTTGTATATATGTAATGAGCTTTGTTCTGGTGTATATATGTACTGATCTTTGTTCTGGTGCTGTATATATGTAATGAGCTTGGTTCTGGTGTTGTATATAGAACTATATTGCTTGTAAAATGTACAAATGGCTTTATGCTCAAGTTACATTAAAAAAAATGTGGAAAAAAAAATTACACCTCATTGATTGGTAGAGAAAACAAACATGGAGAGGGGGAAGGAGATGTCGGGAAGGAGGTGGGGGGGGGGTGCCAAACTGAATCTTTGCCCAGGGTACTTGAGAACCTAGCTACGCCTCTGTTGAGATGCATGTGGGCCCTTTGGCAGCAGTCACATTGGGGCCCCTATTCCATTGACAAGTGTATCGCATGATTATATAGATCGCCTTGTGCCTCCCAAGTCCTAGTGGGCCATGGCATTTGTCCAGTTTTGCCTGGTACTGACATTGGCCATGAGCATACAAGATGGGAAGGCAAGATGGACAGATAGCCAAGAGAAGGCACAATAAAAGAGCGAAACATAAAACAGTAGGGACACACAAATGGAACTTCAATACATAAAGGATGAAAGAAAATAGAGAGATACTAAAATTCCCACAGTAATATTATAGGAAATATGGATGAGACCAGGGCTGTTACTAGGGGTGGGAGATACAGGGGGGGTCTTGTACCTCTGGTGCTGGGCACTGAGGGGGCACGACAAAGCCACTCTGACTTGACAAGGGTATTTAGCTATAGGGCTAGGGCAGAAAGTGAAGTGAACCTAGCTACAGCAAAGGATAGAAAGGCTGCACCTTTCTCAGCTTTATATTAGGGGCATTATTAGATGTGAGCGGATGAGTGTTGGGGATACTGTGAATCTGCAATTCATCTGATATTTTGTGCCGGGACCTAGATTGTTTCTCAACAAATCCAAATGTGTCCAAACCTTATATTTTCTATGTTCATAATAGGGGTAAAATATTGTACAACATAATTGTATTGTGCTGGTGCTGCATATATGTAATGAGCTCGGTTCTGGTGTTGTATATAGAACTATATTGCTTGTAAAATGTACAAATGGCTTTATGCTGGAGTTACATTAAAAAAATGTGGAAAACAAATGACACCTCATTGATTGGTAGGGAAAACAAACATGGAGAGGGAGAAGGAGACGACGGGAAAGAGTTTCGGGGGGGGGGGGGGCAAACGGAACCATTGCCTCGGGTGCTGGAGAACCTAGCTACGCCTCTGGAACATAGCAGACTTAATGTAAGGTAAACTAATTTATTGACATATACTGAGACAAATTTATGGCTGCATTTGCCCCCTTTGATAAATCAGGCACAACATACATCACTGCCAGTAACTTTCACACTGGCTTAAATAAATGACACTTTTTCTACGCCGAGATCAAAAGTCGCATTTCATAACAGTGTCTATATCGTGGAAAAGCACAAAGCCATGACCACTTTTCACTCCACTTTTACAAACTGACATGCATGGAGCAAATGGCTGTAAATTCTGGCACATATGATTAAAGGAGCAGTCCCAGAAAATATTTTATTCTCTGGCCCGTTGGAAAGGCACATTATGTAAATTGGGGTGAATGTAATCTTCTTACCGGTGGTTGTATTTGTGAGTTATCCCCTCCCTCCTGATCCTCAGATGTGTTATGTGACCAGTAATAGGACTATAAGAGTCACATGGAGGCTGTGATAGTAATGAATGAAGAATCTGACTTCCTGTCCACACATGAGACGCTGTGGTAGTTGGAGAGTCCTAATGTTGGTCACATGACACAGCTGAGGACCAGAAGGGAGGGGATAACTCACAAACACAGCCCCCGGTAAGAATATTACCTCACCACAATTTACATAATGTGCCTCTCTGTTGGGCCAGAGAATAAAAAATTTGTGGGAGTGCTCCTTTAATAAATATGTTGCACATCAAATTAGACACTTTTTTTGGAGTCAAATGTGGGAAAAACTTGCAAATACATTGATAAATATGGACGACATCACAGACCCCTAAAATGGCACATAATAATTGATCTAACTATATATACCGTTTAACTCACACCAAAACCATTAGGCAAAAAAAAAATGTCTAAAAAAATGTCTATTGAAAACTGCACAAAACAACATAGAATACAACACAATAGAATTAAAGTGTATCAAAATAACCACAATAAGAAAAGGAAAAAGCAACTCTTACCTCTTTGCTCTCTTCAAGATCTGACTCACTGCTAAATTCCTCTGTATTCAGGTTTTCAAAATCAGACTCTCCAACAGCGATAGGTACTGTAACGGTGAGGCTTGGGTTATGTATAAAGGACATGTAATCACTTTCATCAATGATGTATTTCTCGACACTGCTACCAATTCCACTTGTGGCAGTAGTCCCATTCCCATCTTTCAAGTAGCCAAAGTCTTTGCTGATTTCCACAGTGGTATGGTTGGATATGCAACTGTCTTTTTGGTTTTGCATGTCTTCTAGAGGTTTATTTTCCTCCAATTCCTTCTTCTTTTTGACAAATGCATTCTGGATAAACTCTCGTACACTCTTCTTCACGTAGGCTATTCCAATGTGCATTCTGGCCACAGCAATTTGTAGATTATTCATTTCATTATCATCGTCTGTAGCAGCAAGATTGTCAGAACTAAATGAGCTCAACAGCAAAGCTAAGAACAGGTTTAACACCTAGAGAAGCAATTAAAAGATAAGACAACATATCAGGATTTTGCAATATTGTTATGAATATAAAGTAAATGGTACATTTTTACCCAGGTGTTGGAAAAATAAAGAAGAATTATTTAGGATCCTAGGTCAGACTGGCACAACTGAAAATCTGGGGTTGCTCCAGTGAGTTGTGCCACACTCAATACCCTGGACCCCTTCTAGAGGAAAACTCCCCAACACCTGGACATCAATGTATACAACTTACCCAACACACCAAACACTGCATATCAAGGCACAGAATTACCACTATCTTCCATTCATATACCCTGGATGCCAAGGCATGGAATTAACCCCTCCATCCCCTAGTCTCACATCTGCATATACTGGATACTAGGGCCTAGAATTAACCACCCTACTCATGCATTGCACACCTTACCCCAGCAACAGCTTTGGCTTCTCTTAAATTGCAGGAGCCATTTTGTTGATGACAGTACTGCTATGTGTTCTTAACAGGAGGTACATTTTGGGTAATGGGCAATGATAGCAGATTTTACATGCATTAGTTCTGTAAAGTTGGAAAATGACTCTCAAAATGATTTTATCTCAAGAACCTTGCCCTCAGAATAATTTAATCTGGTGGTTTCAAGTCAACACTTTAGAAATGACCCAAAAATACTGCATATGTGCATCCTGGTAAGAATATTTTTTAAATCCAGTCTGCTATACTACTCTGACTTCAACCGGTCATACTTTATCCTTTCCATTTATGTACAGTAAATTAGTGGTAGGCTACTGAATATGCCCATTCTCACTGTCCTGCCATTTTTAGGAAACTTTGCAATTGCAATAATATTTTTCAAAATAAATTACTTACCACTAAATTTCCGATGACCATCACCATCATGAACACTGTTAAACACATGGATTGTCCTGCCACCTCCATACAGTCCCACATAGTCTCAATCCATTCTCCACATAGCACTCGGAACACAATTAGGAAGGAGTGGAAGAAGTCATTCATGTGCCAGCGGGGAAGAGTACAACTGTCAGGTGCAATCTTACAGACACATTCCTTGTAGCTTTTACCAAACAGCTGCATGCCGACAACAGCAAAGATGAACACTATGATGGCCAACACCAAGGTCAGATTTCCCAAAGCACCTACAGAGTTACCAATGATCTTGATCAGCATGTTTAGGGTAGGCCAAGATTTTGCCAATTTGAACACACGGAGCTGAAAAAGAAGACAATGATTTTCTTTATTTCACAAGTGTAATTAGGTTTATGACTAACAGACTCTAATGTAAATGTGAAAACATAACTCTAAAAACAATCTATACACATTACAATTATTAAACACAAAATAATTGCATAATTGAGCCTGTGTGGATAGGTTTCTATATGGTTTACAAATATCAACAATGCAATTTTTTCCCAAATTTTTCATACTTGTAAAATTGTTCAAAGTCTGTCAAATTATAGGGGGACCATAAGCAGTGGTCATTGTGTGGAGGCACAAAGGGGGCCCTATTTCTGTGTTAGAGGCACTATTACTGTGTGCGGACACAAAGAAGGCACTATTATTGTGGAGGAACTAAGAGGCACTATTACTGTGTTGAGGGCATTAAAGATGCACTATTGTTATTCTTGATGCATCTAATAGAGCACTGTTACTGTGTGGGGCACATTGAGGGGTACTATTACTGTGTAGAGCACACAGAGAGGCAATATTACTGACTTGGGTACAAAAGTGGCACTATTATTGTGGGAGAAACTATTACTGCTATGGGGCACCTGTTTAACAGTTTTCTTTGGGTAACTATAGTTATGGGGCACCTGAGGCAGCAGCAGACACAGTATTGGTGGAAGAAGCAGAATGGTACTACTAAATGACAGGAAGATGGAAGTTTTGTGTAGAGAGTGAGGAATAGATGGGTAGGGTGCTGAAAAAGCGAGAAGCCAAAGATGTCTGGGCAGCAAACTCCACAAAGATCAGCTGTGGCCAGGAGATTTCATCACAGAGTTTTGGGCAGCAGCACTCAGTTCAGTGGGCAACGTAGGGCGAAAACAGCTCCTGATTTTCAGACGTTTTTGTAACAGCTTGCTTTTTTCGCTGCGTATTTTACGGCCGTTTTTGGAGCTGTTTTTCAATGGAGTCAATGAAAAACGACTCCAAAAACGTCCCAAGAAGTGACATGCACTTCTTTTTCGCGGGCGACTTTTTACATGCCGTATTTTGACAGCGACATGTAAAATTAAGCATTGTGGGAAAAGAACCCAGTAAATCCCATTGCATGCAATGGGCAGATGTTTGTAGGCGTAATGGAGCCCTTTTTTCAGGCATAATTCTAGGCGTAAAACGCCCGTATTATGTCTGAAAACACTGCGTGTGAACATAGCTTTACTTTGCTTGACGATGTGAATGTTTCTGGAGGTGTTGTGCAGGGTTTAACTGACTCCAGATTTGCATTTTTTACTGGCCACAATTTTGGTCTCATTGGACCATAGAACTTATTTCCACTTGATTTCGGAGTCACCAAAAAACTCTCACTGAGATGTCATACTGTAAGAGTTTCTTTGAACAATTAATTTCTCATAGCCTCTCTCAATAAAGCTACGGTGTATGCACAATCTCTCTCATCTCAGCCATCATGGAGGCTTGCAACTCCTTCAGAGTTGTCATAAGTATCTTGGTGGCCAACCTCACTACTGCCCTCCTTGAATGGTCACTCAATTTTTAAGGATTAACCTAGGTAAATTTATACCTGTGCCATAGTCTTTAAATGCCACTATCCTGTAAACATTAAGGCCTCATGTACATGACCATACTTTTGCGGCCACAATTTATCCCCATTTTTTGTGGAGAAATTGCGGACCCATTCTTCTCTATGGCCCCATGAACATGACCGTGATTTACACGGATCGGTGCGGGGGCTGCAAATCCGGTCTGCAAAAACTCAGGACGTAATTTTACGGTCCGTATATGCGGATTCACCAATACTGGTAAATTGTTGTGGATCCGTGAGTCCTGGTGACACAAGGATGCGCAACAAGGGGTTATGCTGTCTGATGGACCACAACGGACCTGTGGTTTTGCGGAACGCAAAAACAATGCGGTCATGTGCATGAGGCCTCATATCAATAATATCAATAGTAACAATTGTTTCATAAGATTATTAATGATCCTCCTCAATTTTTATGTACATTTTGTATACTTACCAATCTGAATGATCTGAGAACTGACAACCCTTCAACATTCGAAAGGCCGAGTTCCATCAAACTGAGAGAGACAATAATACTATCAAATATGTTCCATCCGACTTGGAAATAATAATATGGATCAAGGGCAATCAACTTAAATACCATCTCTGCCGTAAAAATACCCGTGAAAACCTAAAAAGAAGATGGCATATGTGATTATCGTTTCTCAAATACAGTATGTGACATTTATTAGTAGTCAGACAATTGGTAGATGTCAAAAAAAATTATATTATTATCTAAAAATGCATCCAAATATCATACATGAATCCAAACACATATAAAACTTAACAAGCAAAGGCTGGATTTTAACATCTCTATAATAAAAATTTTAACTGCATCTTGTGTAGAAGATTTAAAGACGGAGCAATAAAACAGAAAAGAACAGCTGTATCGGCATTTTCTGTACCGCATTGTGTCAGAACATAATGTTAGCGCTGTGGTCTCGTCTCAGGTCTAAGAATGGAAAATACAATGTGAAATTGCATAATGTAAGTAACACTTTGACATAGATCGATTAGGGCCAGTGCAAAATTGTGCAATTTATCCTCTGTGGATACAGCCAGCATTTGCTTTAGTTGGAGCTTTACTGATTTATAAAGTGTAAAGTCTTTCAAATCTCAATACGGATTCTTTATGCAGCACTTAAAGGCTATGTTCACCGTTGCAATTATTTTGCATTACACCTGTGAAACGAAAATAAAAATGAAGCAACTCTGTAAATGGTCTTGATAAAAAAATCTCCTACTGTTTTTTCGTATACAACTCCTATGCAGGTCTACATGACTCCATGGTTACAGACTACAAACAAACTCTTTGTGTAGTCTGATCCTGCAGTCATGTGCTACGCCACTCCCTCTTCTTGCTAACCTACAGACAGCTGCTGGACCAGAGGCGATCAACGGAACAACACTAGGTTTGCGCTTTGAAAAGGGGATGTCTTTATCTGACAACCTCTTTAAGAAGTTGCCTCACCATGTCAACCCCTTGGTGTGCTGAAGCTGAGAGAACACAGGTGACTCCAATCTGTAGGGCCTTCCATGAATAGATCTTTGCATAGTTCAGAAATTGTAGCAGAGGTTAGATAGGTTTTAATGCTGCTGATTTTTCCTCTAATACAGATCTTTGTAAATCATCACAAACCCTCTAAAACATGTTTAAAAAGACAATAGACTTAAAGAAAAAGGAATCTCCTGCTGTAGGTAGCTGCTTAATTCCCAAGAAGTTTGTGGACCTGTCACTGGGGTATTTCCAGAGGTACCGCACTAAATGACAATCTGATAAATAATTTATCTCTTCAAAGTACACGAAAGGGAGAATAAACAATGAAACTGACAACCTCAGCCAAAGTCTGGTTGCTAATTACGCGGCACACAAAGTGCACTGCAGTCTATTAATTTTTCATGACGCCTTTGGTATAAAGTATAAAACACAGCGCAAAAGCTTTGCTGGCAGACGAGGAAATGAAAACTTTGTAGCGGATTCTGGATAATCCAAAAATATTTTAACTTATTTGGGTCGAATTTCAAAACATTGAAAGAAATTCTTACTACATTACAACATTAACCACCAGACACAGGCACTCTATAGTACTGAGCGTGTAAACCACTACAACTTTGTTGCTGAACTTTTTGGTACCAATCAAGATAAGGTTGCAGTAAGTTTGTAGTCATCTCAGTTCTAATAAACAAATTCTTAAAAGTTTGACATTTCTGGGGCTGATGAACTTATAGTTTTAGCTATCACTAAGACTAAGTGTCCTACCAGCT
Organism: Rhinoderma darwinii; assembly: GCF_050947455.1. Classification (NCBI taxonomy): domain Eukaryota; kingdom Metazoa; phylum Chordata; class Amphibia; order Anura; family Rhinodermatidae; genus Rhinoderma; species Rhinoderma darwinii. Next base: position 28,673,971 of record NC_134692.1, read on the forward strand.
ACAACTTTCTCTATTTTCTTCTAATTATTAAATTCTGCAGCAGTTCGTAAATATATTATTAGGGTTTGGGGCTCCATTCCCCACACACATAGCTAGCAGAATTTCAGCAGCCCACGGTCACCACTAGGGGGACTTATTTGTCTACAGTCCCCATAGACATCAATAGGAGCTGTATACAAGCCTCTTATTGATCTATATGGAAAATTAATATGGATTAGCCCTGTGTGGAGAGGAGTGGGGCACTGGAACTATGTATAAGCATAATAGAGCTCTGACACCAATAAAATAAAATAAATTTGTAACTGGCGGTAAACTTCAAGGGGTACCTACTGACTGGCAGTGTGACTGTCCCTTTTGCCGACCAGAATAGCATTGCTGGCTACTTACAGTTCCAGGGTTGCATTTTGTGCCTGTACAATGGGGCAGATTTACTATTAAAAATGTGCCAGAATTCTGGCGTACATGCTGTACGCCACATTAAGGGGAAGAAGGCATTGGTCTAGCAGTACAGGGCATGGCTTAAAATGTGACACTGCTAAAATTGCATAAACCAAGCTAATTAAGGAGGTATAAGCAAGGGTGAAGTGTTAACATGTCTAGAGGTGCCAAGTTTGCCATACAGCATGTACCGCTTTTATAGATTTGGCGCATTTTCTGACTGTCTTGTCTAAGTTTACACTGTCTAAAACTTAGACAGTATTAGTAAATCGGCCCCAATATTTCCTAATATACATGTATTAGTTTAAGAAACAGAGCAGTATTTCTTATGGCCTGGAGTATGTAAAAAAGCGTCAGCGACAGCAATGAGAATGCTGAGGCTGGCAGGGACATGACAAAGCATGCCTAGGTCTGCACCGCAATCAATACTGATGGAGGTGCTGACAACGTTTTTTCCAATCCCAGCCAATGGTGCATAAGTGTGACTCTAATTCACAGCCGCCCTCCTGCTGATGATTGACCAGGCACAGCAGCTGTGCCCACACGATCACCATGACCAGCATGTATGGGATTATGTTGGAAGGGTTAATGCATTTAGGAAACTAGGCTTATTAAATAGAACAAACTGCTCATGCATGTATAGCAGGAATATAATATTTACTGCCTCACTAAAATACTCCCTAAAACAGAGAGACTATAGGCAATGATACAAATACTGTAGCTACAATCTAGAATGAGAAAACCGTCTCTGAAGTGCCATGTAAGCCAATGTATCACTCCACAGCCTCACTGGAATAGTTTCCTTATGCATAGAATATATTCTCTCTTGGGAAGCCATGTATTATACCATTTATCCAAGAGAATGTGGACTAATTTTTGTTTTTTAGCCATTTCATCCACACATTTCCAGTTGATACACAGAATCAAACATACAGCTACACAATCCCTATAGACAGAATTGCTCATACTGAAGAGTTTAGTAACTTTCCATGTGGCACGGTCATAGGATGCCGCATTTTTCCACAAATCAATTTGTTACTATAAATGTTCATCATGATAAACCTGCCCATTAAGTTCTTCTACTATGTAGTAGAAACATCTAGAACAGGGGTGGGCAAACTTTTTGACTCGCGGGCCACAATGGGTTCTAAAATTTGACAGAGGGGCCGGGCCAGGAGCATTTGGAGGGAGTGTTTGGGCCGGATATACTAAAGCATTAAATGTAGTGTGTGCAAACCTCATAGCACAGTAAGAACACTACAACCCAATTTATTAACTGTCTTTCAAATGTGAAAAATAGCCCTTATCAGTTAATAAATTTGTCTCAAGGAATATGCAAGATATGGCATTTACATACTATTTCGCAGATACTGGGAGGAGGAAATGTAAATAGATTAAAATAACATACGCACTGTGATTTATCAAGAAAAAAGTTCTGTTGACTCTGTAAATTAGCTGCCAACCTCTGAGCAGTAGCCGCCCGTTCTTGTGTTGACTGCTTGCTAGCATAGTTTGCATGCTTCGTGGCAAAGTGACGGCTGATATTGTACTCTTTGAAAACCGAAGGGCTTAATGGTGACGTGAAACGAAGTGAAAATTAAAGTGAAATAAAGAGAAATACGCGCCACATTAACCCCTTAATGACCGGGCCATTTTGCACGTTAATGACCAAGGATTATTTTTTGTTTTTTCATGGTCGCATTCCAAGAGTCGTAACTTTTTTTTTATTACGTCGACATAGCCGTATAAGGGCTTGTTTTTTGCGGGACGAGTTGTATTTTGTAATTGCACCATTTTTAGATGCTTACAATATATTGATTAACTTTTATTAACTTTATTTTAGGAGAGAATTGAAAATAAGCAGCTATTCCAGCATTAATTTTCACGTTATAAATTTATGCCCTTTACTATGCAGCATAAATAACATGTTACCTTTATTCTACGGGTCGGCACGATTACGAGGATACCAAATATGTAAAGGTTTTATATGTTTTCCTATGTTTGCACAATAAAAACCCTTTTAGAAAAAAATTACTTGTTTTTGCATCGCCGCGTTCCAAGAGCCGTCATTTTTTTATTTTTCCGTCGATGTGACCGTATGTGGGCTTGATTTTTGCGGGCCAATGCGTAGTTTTCATTAGTACTATTTTGGGGTACATAGGACTTATAGATTAACTTTTATTTTATTTTTTATGGGGGGAATGGGAGAAAAGAGAGAATTTTGCCGTTGTTTTTTGCAGGTTTTTTGGACGCCGTACATCCGGCGGTTTCATTAATGTGTTCATTTTATTGGTCAAGTTGTTATGATCGCGGGGATACCATATATGTGTATGTGTTATTTGTTTTGACACTTTTACTGAATAAAACCACTTTTTGGGCAAAAAAAGTAGTTTTATTTGATTTTGACTGTAATTATTTTATTTTTTTTCAACAAACTTTATTTAACTGATTGACATTTTTTTTTTAAGTCCCACCAGGGGACTTCACTATGCGATGTGCCGATCGCATATATAATGCTTTGGTATACTTAGTATACCAAAGCATTATTGCCTGTCAGTGTAAAACTGACAGGCAACCTGTTAGGTCATGCCTCCGGCATCGCCAAACAGGCAGTTGCGGAAGACAGACCTGGGGGTCTTTGTTAGACCCCCGGCTGTCATGGAAACCCGACGGCGACCCGCGATTTGTTTGCGGGGGCGCCGATCGGGTGACAGAGGGAGCTCCCTCCCTCTGTCAAACACATTAGATGCCGCTGTCACTATTGACAGCGGCATTTAATGGGTTAAACTGCCGGAATCGGAGCGCGCTTCGATTCCGGCAGTTGCAGCAGGAGCCAGCAGGCTGTGTATAACAGCCGTGCTCCTGCCGCTGATCGCGTGGGTACACTGGCAGTACCCGCGCCATCACAGGACGGATATATCCGTCCTCCTGCGCGAACTAGCAGCTGCTGAGGACGGATATATCCGTCCTTCGGCGTTAAGGACAACGGTCAATGTGTTTTGAGTGCGCCATCTATTGGGAAAACGTGGGCATTGCAGGGAAAGGGGAAAAAAAAGGAGGTTTTTACTATGATTTGGACAAGTTCGGCGGGCCGGATTAAAAAGCCTAACGGGCCGTATGTGGCCCGCGGGCCGTAGTTTGCCCATGTCTGATCTAGAAGCTACAACAGCTCAGCCATGAAGCAGTATGTCGGGGGCATAACGAGTAAGTCTGGGACTGAATACCAAAACTTGGAATCGTGCCCCACTCCCACTTTGTCCATTGTGTTTTTCCTACTTTGTATGTTCTTTTATACTAATTTTACATCTGCATAGAACAAGGAAAATACCGGAAGCATCAGATCCACTGCACCAACGGCATCAGATACAGCCCATTGAATTTAATGGGTTCTGTAGAGTTTTCTGTCATGGTGTCTGTCATTTTACTGGACCAAATAGTGCAGGATGCTGCGCTATTTTGTCCGGCATATATGACCGGATCTGTGACGGAGACCCCAAATGGAGCCTCTAACGCAGATCTAAACATAGCCTTAGTTATCTGCCTTCCATTTACTACGGCTCCTTCCACCCCTGCCATTCCATCTTTCTCAGTGATCTCTAACCGTACCTCAAATCTGAGTAGAGATGGGCCCCTAGCTGCTATGCCTGCTACCCTGATAGTTACACCCCTGAACAGGCCACACAACCCCATATAATGGAACCTACTTGTATTAAAATGCGTAGGGTGTAAATATGATTTGTCTCAGTCGTAACTAGAGCAGACCTCTGCCAACGCACTTCAGCCGGAACCAAGTAGTCATGGAAATTAAGAAGGTTGCTTTTTAGAAACCAATCCAAGCTCAGACTGCTAAAATTGTAATACATAATATATCAGTATTGTTACAGGACATCTATGCAAACCTTAATTATATGTTAACAAGTCAAGTGTAACAGATACATTATTTTGCGCAGTTAATGGGCAGAGCCCTACCCCACAAAGAATGAAGTGGTGTAAAGTATACCACCATTGGACTCCATTTTGACTGACAAAACTGGTTTTGGCATATGGCAAGTGCCCCGGAGGCAGTTCATGGGGTTGTTATGGGGCTCCTGGATATAGGGGACGCAGTCTAGGTTGGCTCTTCCCGTTTTCTAATGAGGGTATAGAATTGGTCTAAGAATAATAGAAGGGGTAGGTAAAGAGAAACAGCAAAACCCACTGTCCAAGACAGGAAGGGATGAGGTAGCATGAACCAGCATCAAAAAGAATGGCCCAATATAATCGCCTCTTTATAGCCCCCACCTGGCATATGGTGCCTGTTTTGTGAAATGTCCAGTTTTTCATGGCTAAGACGGCTCAATTAGATCCTGGGCAGGAAAAACTAAAGCTTAAGCAAACAAGGACATTGTGGAGAATTGTTATTGAAAACTTTTGCCAATAGTTTCGAGAAATCCTCTTTCATGTGTGAGCATGATAATGTCCCCATGCACAAGGTGAGATCTCTACAAATGTGCTTCTCTGAGTTTGGTATGACAGTTCTGACTAATCTGCTGAAAGCAAAGACCTCAACATTATCACACATTTTTGGGATGAACTGGAGTAATGACTGAAAGCCAAGCCTTGTCGAGTATCAGAGGCGGACCTTACGAATGCCCTTGTGACCCAATCCTGGCAGCAATGTTTTAAAATCTAGTAGAAAGCATTCCCAGAAGAGTAGAAGCTGTTGTAGTATCAAAGAGGGGAAACTTTTTCCCTACCATATATGCTATAGTTAAATAAATAGTAGGGACCTGTCTCATTGACAAAGAAAACGGTAACACCCTGTTGTCTATTTATACATACAGTTCCAGGAGGTATAACAGAGGGACAGCACAATGCAGAGCTCTAAGAAAAGATGTTCCAGAATTGTTATTTCATGAGAAATACAAGTATTTACTAAAACAGACATATCAGGAGAGGTGACAGGTGCTCTTTAACCCCTTAATGACCGCCCACCGTCTTTTGACGGCAGGCGTTGCAGGTGCTTAGTCTACGGTGACGTCTTTTGGCGTCACTGTAGAAGAGGCTGATGAGCACTTCAGTGAGCGCTCATCCTCTAAGCAGGAACTGTAACTTACAGCTGCCTGCTGAATACACCTTGGATCGGAAAACACTCGGACCCCGGCTTTTTAACCCTTTGATCGCAGCAGTCCAAGACCGTGGCATGATCAAAGGGAACTCCCCTCTTTGATCGCGTCACTGGAAACTCAGTGATGTGATCAAAGACTGGGGAATCCCTGTGCAGTCAGCACTGAGAACCTAGAAAGGACCCCAGGGCTGTCTGTTCAGTTTGCCTGCTGTTAGGGTACACTATGTACTGCCCTAACAGCAGCCTGTGTCATAGTGGCACAGTGTAATGTATTAGCATACAGGAGTATGCTAATACATTTTAAGTAAAAAATAAAGGTGTAAATAAAGTTATCCTATTTATTTATTTTTAAAATAGTCCCCCCCAAAAAGTAATTATTTTGCATAAAACATATATTTTTTGCCCATACACACATTACATAAAAACCTACACATATTAGGTATCTACACGACTGTAATAACCTGAAGAATTTATTTAATACGTTATTTAGCGTGAAACATTAACAGGATAAAAAATTAACAATAAAAACTATGCAGAGAATCGCTTTTCCCCATATTCATACCGTAAAAAAAAATTATAGAACTTACACAGTGAATTTTTTCAACCCCCAAATTGCGCAATTTTTTATTTTACAATTTCTCCCGCATAAAACAAGACATCATACAGCCACGTCAATGAAAAAATAAAAAAGTTATGGCTGCTGAAAGTCAGAGAGGCAAAAACGGAAAAAATTTAACTGGTCATTAAAGGGGTTTTCAGGCCCAGTCGTTAAGGGGTTAAGATTTGCACACAACAATAAATCAGGTCACAGCCTTCATTTTCTAATATCAATTATTTAAGAACACAAGAACCTGTGATAAAAAAAATAATTGTTTTAGTAATATTCCTTGTATTTATGACAATACCAGGATTTGTTCTTTGCACATTCCACTCGCACAGTATTCACTTTACAAAACAGTTGTACAAGCTGCCATATAAACACTTCTGTGCCTTTATACATTTCACAATCAAATTGTAACTAAGCGTTCAACAAACTTCTGGCATGTCAGAAGTTTTAATTGGTGGGGGTCCGAGCCCTGAGTCCCCCACCAATCGCTTACACGAAGAGGCAGAAGAGCTCGTGTGAGCGCTCAGCCGCTTCATATCTGTTCGGCTTTTTCCGGAAATCGATGCAGCAGTGTAGGGACTCAATAGAAAGTCTATGAGCCCGTACTCCGATACATCGGCTTTCCGATTACACTTGTAATAAAGAGTAACTCAGTATCATTAACAGATATATCTGAAAAAACTGGCAAAAGCATCTGTTTGTCACGAACAAAGCCGTAAAAGTTGCGCATGTACACTTTGCAACCAACTTTTATTATTATTTCGGTGGCTCTAAAATAAAAAATGAATCAAATAGTCTTGATTAAAAATATTCTACCATTTTGTGTATGCAGATTGAGCTATGTGTCCCAAAGAAATCTGATCCTGCTGCCATGTGTTTCTATATTCTTTGTACTCCTCTCCTACAGTCTGCAGGTTAGCAAAAGAGAAGCAGATGGAAATAAGTAACACATGACTGCAGGATCAGACTACACACAGGTTTGCTTGTAGTCTGTAACCATGGAGACACAGTGATATATGTACAACATTTTTAATCAAGACTATTTGCAAAGTAGCTTAACTTTTATTATTTGAGATACAAAAAATGGTTGCAAAGGTGTACATAGCCTTTAATAGCTAATGGAAGCTTGTGGGCATCTTAGAGGGAATTTTTAGGAGAAATGTTAAAATATTGGCATTCATTGAAGTTATCCTTAGTTTGGATACAATTGCACCATTTTATGCAATTTTACTGAATCTACATTGTAATAAATATTCTCACAAAAATGAATTCTTGTAATTGCTTACCAACCAAGATGGCTCAGTGGGGACATGGATGGGGACATAAACATGCTTAAAGTTAATGCTCCCTTGACTCCTATAGCACTATAAAAAGTGTCAGTATAGCGCTAGCCTAATTCCGGGAGGCCTTTAAGCAGGTGCAAATGTGCCCACTAAGGCCACATTCAGATGTGGCGGAATTGCTGTTAAATTACACTGCGGACAGTCCACAGTGGAATTCTGCAGCAGCTGTTTTTTGTACATTTGTTTTTATACATTTTTAGGAAACTTAGTTCAGACGTTGCAGAAAATAACTGTGCGGAAATTGGGCTGCGGTGCAGATTTTTCCCTCTGCAGCGTGCACATTATGTTTCGGAGAAGCAGCAGAATTTCACTACGGATATCAGCCCTTGCAATGCAAAAACTGAAATCGGTGGCAAGTCCGCTGTGATATCTGCAACGTCTGAATTACCTGTCAAATGTGCAAATGTTGGTGCAGATTCATTGCGTACTTGCCCCGAATCTGCAACAATATTTGCAGCGGAAAAATTCTGCCTAATTTAGTATTTTAGTGCATCTTACATATATTCTAATTTAAAGGGGACAAAGAGGAGCTCAGAAAATTCAGAGAAGAAATAATTACACCAGTGATTGATCAAAAAATATATTGTTTCCCAAAAAAACTGCCCTTGAGCACATAGCTCCTTCCCAAATAATAAATGCATGAGCCCAACACACATCGACCAAGACTAAGGCTGGGTTCACACGACCTATTTTCAGGCGTAAACGAGGCGTATTATGCCTCGTTTTACGCCTGAAAATAGGGCTACAATACGTCGGCAAACATCTGCCCATTCATTTGAATGGGTTTGCCGATGTATTGTGCAGACGACCTGTAATTTACGCGTCGTCGTTTGACAGCTGTCAAACGACGACGCGTAAATTGACTGCCTCGGCAAAGAAGTGCAGTTCTTTGCCACGTAATTTGAGCCGTTCTTCATTGAACTCAATGAAGAGCAGCTCAAGATATACGAGCGTCACAGACGCCTCGTATATTACGAGGAGGAGCATTTACGGCTGAAACGACGCAGCTGTTTTCTTCTGAAAACAGGCTGTCATTTCAGCCGTAAATGACAGCTAGCGTGTGAACATACCCTAAGGGTATGTGCACACGCTAGCTGTCATTTACGTGTGAAAAGACAGACTGTTTTCAAAAGAAAACAGCTGCCTCGTTTCAGACGTAAATGCTCCTCCTCGCATTTTGAGAAGCCGTCTGAGACGCTCGTAAATCTTGAGCTGTGCTTCATTGAGTTCAATGAAGAACGGCTCAAATTACGTGGCAAAGAAGTGTCCTGCACTTCTTTGCCGAGGCAGTTCATTTACGCGTCGTCGTTTGACAGCTGTCAAACGATGACGCGTAAATTACAGGTCGTCTGCACAATACGTCGGCAAACCCATTCAAATGAATGGGCAGATGTTTGCCGACGTATAGGAGCCGTATTTTCAGACGTAAAACGAGGCATAATATGCCTCGTTTACGCCTGAAAATAGGTTGTGTGAACCCAGCCTTACATATCTCAGCCCAGGCATGTCGACACAATGAATGGATGTGATGTACAGATTTCCCATTTCAATGTAAATTAGGCCATTACTAGATGTGCTGCAAGTGGCTCTGCTCAATAATAGACGCCTGCATTTCTTCAATTGTGCCAGCTCAGCAGCGTGCGTTCTGCAGAGTCAGAGCTACCACCGAGGAAACATTGCACTGAACCCACTGTTACTGCAGCGCTGGCAGCTTGTTAAACCAATAGATCAATGTATGTTCTTTCATGTTCATTGGAGAATTGAAACACAGATTGCAATTATTTGCTCTTGCTTTGAAAAAAAATTATATTCATTTACTTTGGCAATTGTCACAACCTCAGCAGCCTATGCTTAGCTAAGATCTAGACACTGAACAGACCTTATAGACCTTAAAATGCAATTACTTTAAAAATATAAAATAAAAAATACTGTATATGAATGAAAAAAAGCCTCTAAGTAATAATGTTTTTGTTTTCATGGTCTTTATTTAGGATTGGGAGTATGATGGGACAATTTAGCTGAAGACCAGCCCAAGCTAGGAGATCCTTCAGTTCTCCGTGGGAGAAGGGAAATTAAACACCCTGGGCACCCTAAACTTCTAGTGAGTTAGACTTGTACCATTCAAACTTCATGATTTACATCAACTAACCACTCTTTTATATAAACCAAAAATATTTAATATGGTTTTAATGAAAAAAGTGATGGCCACTGCCTGATGTGATATGACTACCGCCCCTTGGGTTGTGATGACCTTGATCTGACTTCAATGCTTTTCATCATTAGAAACGTCTATTGAGATATTATATTTTGAATCAAATCAATGATCTCTAAACACCTTAAAGGAGCCTTTCAAAATTTTAAATTAGACATGCCCCATCCATACGTTCTCTACAACAAAAGGATCAAAAAGGTCATCACATCTTCATCTACCCAGTAGGGCACATACAGTTACCAGACCGTTACATTCAGTCACCAAAGCTGCAAATGACCTATCCAAGAGAATTTAATAGAGATCAGAATCATGTACTACTAAAGGGAATGTATCATGAATTTCCTTTCATTTATGAGTAAGTAGAAGAGAACTAATAAGTCTATTTTATTGCAAATGTAGTTTTTTTTTGTAATTTATAAAAAGCCTGAGGGCTGCCATAAGTGAGGCATATACTTCCTTCCTGTATTGTCTGGTGTACTGCCTCTATTGTCTGGTGTGCTTTATGGCAGCTGCAATGAATGAACAGAAAAGTGTTCTTACAATCTCCAGGAAGAGATGGCCTACAACCTCCTTCCCTGGAGAGCAGGGAGTGGCCGCCTGTGGCTGGAATGGCCGCATACAGAGCCTTATGTGTGTATATAGATTATAGGGTTAAAAGCCCTTTCACACAGGCAGATGATGTTTTAATCATTGCCCCAAGTAAACATGGCAGCGATTAGCTGATATATGAGCAAACATTTGTTTATTGTCAGATCATATCTTTATGCAATCAAAAAAATATCGTTTGACCATTCCTCCACATACTCACGATCAGTGCTCCATGTAAATGGAGCAAACAATTGCTGATCAACATGTTTTTATTGTTGCTCAGTGCTTTTATTAAGCAGGAAATCTGCTTATGTTAAAGGGCCCCTACAATCCTGCTTTATTTGGGTCTCCAACAGTACAATAAAGTTGCCCTCTGAGATGACTCAGCTGATTCGGTCCCATTCTACACAATAAATCTGAACAGTGAGCTGCAGAAAAAAGGAAATGTCAGCCAATATTTCAAGATTTTCGTTTTAGATGGATAGTCACATATAGTAACACCAAAAAAACACCCCCAAAAATGTAAAAAAAACAACAACACTGATTTGAATAATATGCCATGTTCTGATGATACATTTCATTTTAAGTCTAAAGTGAATTCAATAAAAAAAGTTTGGTTTTATTGAATAGTACTGAAATACTTTTTTTCTTTTCTTTGAAATGAGAATTCCCTTGTGAATTCCCTGTCTTGTTTCTATGCCAACCTTTCTAGTATTAAGATAAAGTTTCACAATTCCAAGCTGGAGATGACATGTATCTTTTCTCTGGCTGAATCCTGACCTATAATGAGATTGATTAGATCTTGCTTCAATTTTAGCCTGTGAATTGGACTTACACAATAGAACACACCTATGGTACATCACAGCAGTTATATTATAGAGAAGTGTTAGAGAAAATCACACAGAAAACATTATTTTATCAGGAGAAGATGTTCGTTAAAACGAGAACTTACCAGATTTCCGACATAGAGAACGTCATTAAATTGTTCAGTTATGGGATAATGTTCCATTGCCATAAATAATGTGTTTAAAACAATGCAGATTGTGATCGCAAGATCGACAAACGGGTCCATGACTATTACATTAAGTACATGCTTTATTTTCAGCCATGTGTCACAGCAGTCCCATATCAAGTATGTGTTGGCAAATTTGTTCCAACATGGTGGGCATTTTTGCCTGGATTCTTCCAACTCTGTATAATGCATAAAAACAAACAAAAACAAAAAAGTTAAATTACAATGGGCCTAGATAGATAATACATTTATAAAACAGCCCTCATAGCTAAACGTAGTGACTCAAAAGCAGGAACTGGTTCCACGATGCCTAGAAATTACATAGTACTCATCACTCGCTAATACAAGGCATAGATTCAAGGATAAACCCCAGATGAGAAGATCATTCTAACATTTTCTTGTTGGACTTTATTCCTTTAAGGGGTTGTCCCAACTGGACAAATCCTTCTTAATATTAAGTCGCCCCCAAAGATCAATATTACATGATGTCTAGGCAAATTATTTTCATGACCAATCCATTGGGGCAGGAGCCGCTCTTTGCAGTGGCTCTCTTCTCTTGTTAACAGAGGAGAGGGGTCTCTAGCGGGGAACCATCTTCATGACATGCATTTTCTTTGCATATAAAAAAGAAAAGACAACGATCAATTAAACAAGAATATTTTTTAACATTTTCCATAAGTTTTGTGGTGGAGAGAAGCAGTTTTAAATGCTTGGAAGCTACTGAGATACTTAAGCTTCTATGGCCAGCTTGGCCCAAGTGTCATGGAAAAAAGTGTAAAGGGAAAATAAAACACCATGCCCGTTTGTCCTGGGTGGTAAAGCCTGGCACCATTAGGGTAGGAGCACACATGGCATATTCAGGGTGGATACACAGCGTCAAGCTGCGCAGCGTATCCGCTCTGAACACCGCAGGGAATGCTGTCCGAAAACCCGCACCACACAGTGGTGCATTTTTCTGGAGTAAATCCTGCTGCGTAAATTATCGCACGTACTTATTTACCCTCCTCTGACGACCGCTCCGGCCTCCCTGGATGACGTTGCGGGCCATGTGAATGCTGCAGCCTGTGATTGGCTGCATTGGTCACATGGTCTGCTACATCATTAAGGGATGGCCGGACTGGAGAAGAAGCAGGGAACTCTGGGTAAGTATAACTTTTTTTTCTTACTTGCGATTTTTGCGGCGGAATGGCTGTGATTCCGCTGCAAATATCGCAACACACACTGCTTTGTTGCAGGTTTAAGCACCCCATTAAATTAGATGGGAAAACCCGCAACAGAAAAGCTGCGATTCCGCAGCATTAATTGACATGCTGCGGTTGAAGAAATGGGAAAGTGGTGCGGGTTTTCGGACGGCATTCCCTGCGGTGTTCAGGGCGGATACGCTGCGCAGCTTGACACAGTGCATCCGCCCTGAGTACGCTGTGTGTGTTCCTACCCTAATGGGAAGCCCATTTTGATCTTTGCTATTGGGCTCCTTTTTGTATGCCACTAGTACCAAAATAAAAAATCTAAAAACATTGTAGTTTGAAGAAATTCCTGAAAACGTATGCAATAGTGAAGTGCAAAAATTTCAGTAGGGACATATTTGACAGTGTATGTAGTTCTATGACTATGTACATGTCGAGTCAATCAAGGTTCAATGAAAAGAAAGTTGATAAAACACCGGATTCTACGAACATCAAAAACATCACTCATTCTAAAATTGAAGCTGTATACAGAAAGTGACAGAGTTTTGTAGGGCCAGCACTATAATCTGCCTAGAGCATTCAAAATCTAGCTTCTCCATGTCTACATTGTGTAAGTCAATGTGAATGACAATGGGCTTCCGTCAGCAGATATTTTAGACATACAAAGCTGAGATGTACAGCCAGTTAAAAAAGAAAAGTGGCAATTTCTCCTATAAAATTACATAAAAATAAAATGTGGATGGTGGACTAATTGATTTCATGAATTTATAGACATTATGTAAAATTGTAATCAATGAACTAAGTCCTAATGAGCCCTCCAACATACAATACATTTTAATTAATGTCCTTTTTTCCCATTCTGAGTTAGGGTATGTTCACACGACAGCGTCCGTAACGGTTGAAATTACGGGGATGTTTCCGCCTGAAAACATCCCCGTAATTTCAGCCGTAACGGCATGTGCAGGCACTTGAACGCCGCGTCCATTACGGACGTAATTGGCGCTGCTATTTATTGGAGTCAATGAATAACGGCTCCAATTACGGCCAAAGAAGTGACAGGTCACTTCTTTGACGCGGGCGTCTATTTACGCCTCGTGTGAACAGACAAACGTCTGCCCATTGCTTTCAATGGGCAGATGTTTGTCAACGCTATTGAGGCGCTATTTTCGGACGTAATTCGGGGCAAAAACGCCCGAATTACGTCCGTAATTAGTACGTGTGAACATACCATTATCAGTAATGGATGTTATATTTTTTGGGCTCATTACAGAATTTTTAAAGATTAACCTCCTATCATAGCAAATTTTGATGAGTACTATTAGGGTGCGTTAATATCCACACATGGTGGAAATTTTCTGCTGCAGATTTTGCTGCAAATTTGTGGCAATTGTGCAACGAATCTGCAGCAAAATTTGCATATTTGACAAATCGTCCAGACGTGGCAGATTTTGCAGTGGACTTGCCGCAGATTTCAGACTTTACATTGCAAAAGCTGAAATCCGCAGTGAAAATCCGCTACTTCTCCGCAACAGACTGTCAATGCTGTGGAATATAAATTCTGTACCGCAAGCTAGTTTCCACACTGTTATTTTTGCAACGTCTGCACTAATTTACCTAAAAAGCCATAGAAAACAAAGAAAAAAAGTCTGCTGCGGATTTCCACTGCCGCCTGTCCTGTTAAGCTCAGGGAGTTGTCCAAGATCAGAAAAAAAGTACTACTTTTTTCCAGAAACAGCGCCACTTATGTCAATGGGCTGTCTCTGGTTTTCCAACTCAGTCCTATTAAAGTGAATGTTGCAATTCCAAACACAGGCCATAACCAATAGTTGCGTTGTTTCTGGATAAAACCCCAAAAACTAAAATAACTTTTTGTTTCATTTTAGTGAATATCAAAAACAGAGTCCCACCGGCCAATGAGTTCCTGGTCCTGCCTATCATGTGCAGTGCATTAGGCTTCATTCACATCTGCGCTAGGGCTCCGTTCCAACGTTCCATCCGAGCTTTCCGTCTGAGCTTTCTGTCGGTACGGAGCCCTGACAGACACAAACGGAAACCGATTGATTGATTTCAATGGTGACGGATCCGGTGCCAATGGTTTCCATTTGTCTCCGTTGTGCAAGGGTTCTGTCGTTTTGACGGAATCAATAGCGTAGTCGAAAAAGCCTTAGCCACACATTTCCCAGGGAGCTTCCAACAACCATTCTTATCAGATGAGTCATTTAATTCTCTCTGTCCCAATGCAAAAAAATGTATCGCAGTTATCTCCTCATATAGGACACGAGAGAGTGCAAATAAAACATGCGGATCTATATCGGCGCTGCTGATTGATGTGGACGAGATAATTGCCCGAAGTCAAGTTTTAAGTTTGAATAAACTCTTTTATTCGCAACGCGTTTCAGCGCCGAACTGGCGCTTTCATCAGGCATAGGGATACAGAAAACAAGACACAAGTTTATATAGGGCCAGTTCAGATTAAACAATTAGGTAAAAAACCGCGAAAACATATCGGAGGGTCAAAGGTCACATTGAGCGGTCTGATACATTATAAATAAACGAAAGTTTTAATACATAAGTAAAAGGGTATAATTAATAAGGGACTAGACGTCCTATTGGGAGATGATAATGGAACGTAGTAAACTAAAAATAAGTGCAGTGTATAAAAGACAGTTTGTCATTCAAAGTTTTAAAACAATAGTTAAGAGTGGGTGAAAAATGATTTTATTGATTTTATTGATGCATTCATGAATGAAGGAGTAGTGTAGTATGTCAGTTGAAGTGTTTACATGTTGCCACGGAGACCAGATGTGCTACGGAAGCCAAGGTGCTCCATACCGGATGGAACGCATGGTGAACCGCATAGGGTGGAACGCATGATGAACCGCATTACGTCAGGGGTCGTGGATTTGCTCGGACAGTAACGGGACCTGAGGACGACTGTTCCAAAAAAGAAGAAAAGAAGTATAGAAATATGGGGATCGAGGGAAGGGTGAGTGAGGATGGATTAGTAGATGTAAACTAGGGCCATGATATGGCCCATATGCTAATTTGTCACCTGTCGGTGTTTGCTTGTATAGAACACTGGGCAGTTTTTATGGAATAAGGACAGTAGTGCTGCAGTCTATGTCAATATTCAAAGACCAAAAATATTGTACATTACGCTTTTATTTATTTTATTTTAAATATTTTAAAAGGAATAAATAAATGAACAAATATGCGATGGGTGATACAAAATAAAGAAAGATAATAATAATACTCGGAAAACTGTTTGGAGATGAGGTGTGACGGGGTACTGCAACTAATTTATTTAATTAATTTAAGGAAGGTATATGATTTCATAAGGTGTTTCAATGATGATTTTTTAATTGGGTTGTCTAAGAACCAGGGTTAACAACCATCGGTTCAATGTAAACACTGGTTACCTTAAACACAGCATTTCCCGACATTTTCTCCAAAAACATGACTGCCAATTTAACAAAATCAAAATCACACCAATAGAACACATTAACATTGATGTCCCAAACAGATTTAGCAAGCTGAAACAAAGGGAAAACTACTGGATCTTTAAAATGAACACACTACATCCTTTTGGTTTAAATGACATCGCAGAGTCCTCTTTGGACTAATTAATTTACTATCTGTTTTAAAAAATCATCATTGAAACACCTTATGAAATCATATACCTTCCTTAAATTAATTAAATAAATTAGTTGCAGTACCCCGTCACACCTCATCTCCAAACAGTTTTCCGAGTATTATTATTATCTTTCTTTATTTTGTATCACCCATCGCATATTTGTTTATTTATTTATTCCTTTTAAAATATTTAAAATAAAATAAATAAAAGCGTAATGTACAATATTTTTGGTCTTTGAATATTGACATAGACTGCAGCACTACTGTCCTTATTCCATAAAAACTGCCCAGTGTTCTATACAAGCAAACACCGACAGGTGACAAATTAGCATATGGGCCATATCATGGCCCTAGTTTACATCTACTAATCCATCCTCACTCACCCTTCCCTCGATCCCCATATTTCTATACTTCTTTTCTTCTTTTTTGGAACAGTCGTCCTCAGGTCCCGTTACTGTCCGAGCAAATCCACGACCCCTGACGTAATGCGGTTCATCATGCGTTCCACCCTATGCGGTTCACCATGCGTTCCATCCGGTATGGAGCACCTCGGCTTCCGTAGCACATCTGGTCTCCGTGGCAACATGTAAACACTTCAACTGACATACTACACTACTCCTTCATTCATGAATGCATCAATAAAATCAATAAAATCATTTTTCACCCACTCTTAACTATTGTTTTAAAACTTTGAATGACAAACTGTCTTTTATACACTGCACTTATTTTTAGTTTACTACGTTCCATTATCATCTCCCAATAGGACGTCTAGTCCCTTATTAATTATACCCTTTTACTTATGTATTAAAACTTTCGTTTATTTATAATGTATCAGACCGCTCAATGTGACCTTTGACCCTCCGATATGTTTTCGCGGTTTTTTACCTAATTGTTTAATCTGAACTGGCCCTATATAAACTTGTGTCTTGTTTTCTGTATCCCTATGCCTGATGAAAGCGCCAGTTCGGCGCTGAAACGCGTTGCGAATAAAAGAGTTTATTCAAACTTAAAACTTGACTTCGGGCAATTATCTCGTCCACATCAATCAGCAGCGCCGATATAGATCCGCATGTTTTATTTGCACTCTCTCGTACCCAAGCGGTCACCCTGGTGACCGGCCCGGATCTGGCAGCAGCTACCCTGTGGAATCCAGTGCTGAACTCCTCCAACCTCACGGTGAGAATATATATCCCCTTCCCTATCTCACCTCCAATTTCCTTGATCCACACCTAGTGGCGCCGTGGCTTTTTTCTCCCTACTCATATAGGACAGAGAGACCTCTTTGACCCTCTCATGCTCTAGGGTCCGGGGGCGACTGATACCTCTCCAACCTCCTATAATTACGCCCCTGATGCTTGTCTTGAAATGATAATAAGCCATGCATGACAATTGTTACCAGGCACTCCCCGGTCTTTTAGCAGACCCATTAGTATACTGTATGGAGCGCTGAACATTTATTGTACACTGCAATGCTAGAAGACTAAATTAAGTCAAACAGCTTTCTCTTTGTACAATATAATCTGTTGACAGGTGATCTTTATTTTCAGCGTTTTTTTTGGACCTCCTGTCAACTGAAAATCTGACGTGTGACCTTGAGAAGAAACAACGTTTACTTATTTCCTAAAATACTGATTTTACTTATTTTGGACGAGCAACACCTATACAATGAATCACACACTAACTGTTATTCACCAAATATATATATATATATATATATATATATATATATATATTAGAAAACCATTCAGTTAAAACAATACATAGTGGTCACGTTACCCATAAAAAAGTGGATCCCCACATCAGTCGGGTCTAAAGCCTCAATATAATAAAATGCAAATATTGCAAAAAGGGGACTGGTAACTATATTGCAGGATAAATATGGCTGAAGGGTCATCCAGAAATTATAAGGAAACCCAGTCCAGTAGTAAGGAGGTATATACAGTCCAGAGCTATAGGTTGGATCCCCTCTGGACTGTATATACCTCCTTACTACTGGACTGGGTTTCCGTTTATGCCTTATAATTTCTGGATGACCCTTCATCTATATTTATCCTGCGATATAGTTACCAGTCCCCTTTTTGCACTATTTGCACTTTATTATATTGAGGCTTTAGACCCGACTAATGTGGGGATCCACTTTTTTATGGGTAACGTGATCACTATGTATTGTTTTAACTGAATGGTTTTCTAATCAAGATATATATATATTTTGGGAATAATAGTTTGTGTGTGATTCATTGTATAGGTGTTGATAGTTCTAGTCACACAGTTCAAAGTATTTTTGCTATATGCATATAATGGTCCAATCGTCTTAGTAGGTATTATGTTATTTTGGACAATGTTCCCCTTTCTCCTATGCTGGATGCAGGGAGGGCTGTGCAAGTTTCTATTGTACTGTGTATCACTGCAAAGTCGGAACTTGGTACATATTACTACAGAATAAGTTTAGACCAATGGTGTAATCCCTTGAAGAGTAGTCGATGTATTTGGTCACCATATTCCCATACGATATACAATACATGGACATTGGACAGGTGCACAAACTATTTCACCAGTTGTGTCTGGCTCAGGGAAAAAGATATGTATATCTACACTGCAGATTACATTTAATGCCATCTTGAATCCACAATAACAATAGGATATTAAATGAACTAATATCCCTGATCATCTTTAAAGGGGTTGGACGAGATTAGAAAAAATGGTATACGGAAATGGGGCGGAGCTGTAATACCAAACACAGTCCATGGACCAGAGTGGCGCTGTTTCTGGAAACTAGCAGATCCTTTTTCTAAAACCAGGAAATCCCTATAACTATAACTCAGATGTACTCCATGCCAATATGGCCCTCATACTTGTAAATATAAAGTACATTTTGCATACATAAGTAGTATATTCATGAAAATAGTAAAGAGTACCTTCCATTGTGTTGGTGAGATTGCTGGCTATACTCAAAGCTCGTTGTCTCAATATAGGATCTTCCAACAAGTCCATGGAAACATGATATGAACTTAATCTTCTTTTCCTCAAATCATTTTCTGTGTTTGTACCCTACAAATAAACAATAAAAGTTACTAGAGAAAATTGTAGGGAGACGTGAATGGTGTATTTTTATTGTTGCATCATGCATCAAGCAACTTAATGTAGCTAATCTGTAGTCTCAAATTAAAGTTAATAATTTATTACTTGTTCTATTTCAGCCATTGCATTGCTTACCGCATGCAGTAGCATTTTTTTTTTTAATATTATTTTTTTTCATTTTTGTGGATTTTTTATGGTGCCGCAATGGATAGCTATTAATAAAATAAAATATGGCATGCCGCACCTTTTTTGCCAAACAATTGCAAAAAATGATTCTAACAAATAATTGTCTATTAGTATTTTAATGGGAACCTACAACCTAAATAAATGTCTATTAGTATTTTAATGGGAACCTACAACCTACATACTGTGTAGTCAGCTATTTACCTGTAAAACTGCCTCCTATTAATACACTGGCCATTAGTTACATCACTTTGTGACCTTGAATCAATGACATTCTAAGTTGCGAACAAATTGGCTGTCACCAGTGTCCTGTTCCATTAACGCTATAGATGACTGAAAAATATATATATTTTTTTAATTACCTTGGAACTATCTTTCCAGCAATTAAAGAGGTGACAGTGATGGGCAGGGAAATATCTGGCGGCAGAGCAAATTTTCCGTCTTTTCATTACAGAACAAGCAGGTTACTACATGAAAAAGTGCTCTGCAATGCGGTTTGTTGCTAGGGATACAATGTTATAGCCCTTTAAAAGGAGTTGTCAGAAAGCACGGTTGCCAGGCAACATAATGATCACTCATGTCTTTAGCTGAAGGTTAAAACGTTCTTGAGCTGAGGGTAGCAAAGGGTGAAGGGTCGTGCCCCGGTCTTGATTTTGAGATGAATAATCAACAAGATAGAATTAAAGTGGGTTGTTTGCCTACAAAATGTATAATTAATATTACAGGGATACAGAAAAGCATGGTTTAAATCTTGCCAAGCCTTCTTGCCCCTTGTCTGCCTTGAGTAACCTGACAGACTGGTTGCTAGGGACATGGTCTGACAGCGGTTGTTAGGCAGTGCATCCCAATTACTAGGCCGTCTGACATAAGTCAACTGTTCAACTAAGGCTGGATTCACACGAGTGTGTGCTTTTTGCGCACGCAAAAAACGCGGTGTTTTGCCTGTGCAAAAGGCACTTGACAGCTCCGTGTGTCAGCCCCGTGTGATTCGCGGCTGCGTGGTTTTCGCGCAGCCACCATCATTATGACACTCCGTTTGGATGTTTGTAAACAGAAAAGCACGTGGTGCTTTTCTGTTTTCATTCATCCTTTTCACAACTGTTGCGCAAATCACGCTTGTCCCACGGAAGTGATTCCGTGGGGCATACGTGATTTTCACGCACCCATTGACTTCAATGGGTGCGTGATGCGCGAAATACGCCCAAAGAACGGACATGTCGTGACTTTTTCGCAGTGGACTCACGCTGTGGAAAAATCACGCAACTGTCTGCACGGCCCCATAGACTAATATAGGTCCGTGCGACGCGCGTAGAATCACGCGCGTTGCACGGACGTATATCCCGTTCGTCTGAATAAGCCCTAAATCAGGGGCAGCAGAGAAGGGGACAAGCAGCAGTAAAATGTAGCCCCTCTTGGGCTGTTGTATTGATCACATTTTTGCAAATAGGAATTTAGGTCGAGAATCTTTTTTAATATTTACCTAGCAGATATTGGTATTAGCGGTCGCAGATATGATCATTGTAAGCGACGTAATAGCGATTACAGACGGGCGTTTACACGCATTGTCATCATCTATATAATGGTCATAAAGTAATCGTTTGGTCGCCTATTTCATCATGTCATGTCGCCTATTGATCAAATGATTTATGTTTACATATCACAATGTCATAATGATCAACGATTATTTTTATGTTTGCATAAACGATTATTCGCACGATCAACCAGAGTTTTATCACTAATCATCCAGACTCTTCACCTGTTTACATTAAGCGACTATCGTGAGCGCTTTCTCGTGAGCGCTTAAATCTGATCGATCATCTGCTTGTGTAAATGAGTCTTTACATTGTTCTGAATTTGATGAGTTTCATAAAAGGGTTGTCTGCTTTCGTCAACCCTTTACATATGTCCTATTAACCAGAGCAGAAAGAGCTGCAGCGACGAGCGGCCCTCCCTCAAGAGAACCAGGCTCATCTACGCATCACAAGGACGGCCCATTGACTTTAATGGGTGCTGTGTAATGCTTTATTGCAGAGACGAAATGAAGACATGCTGACCCCTTTATAAACCTATTGGAGCCATTTTTGTTTTTTTAAATATTCGGACTTTCCTCCCCGCCAAAATGGCCTCATATTCACTGCTAAGCAACAATGAATGTTGTCAAAGCCCTCATGGAACAAGTCTACAAGCTCCACCCTATAGACTCATTCAGATACAGACAAACCCATTAGACTAAAATGGGAGATATCATATAATTCTCCTAAGAGAACATATCATAGTCTAATATTAAATCTAACAAAAAAAAAAAATTGTCACACTTCTCTATAAACTTGTTCTTTCTGGTATCATTTAGACAGATAAATTCCTGCTAGAGAGCTGACTCAACCACAAAACGTTCATCCTGTAACTGGCCGTGGACACGTGTAGATGTCAGTTGTGATAGTTGCCTAAAATTTCTCACAGTGAGGTCAAGCACATTGCAGAATGTGCATTGTTTTTTAGCCTTAAAATATGAGATCTATTTTATGTGTCCCAACCAGAAGGACTGTAACCTGGGACTTTCTAACACGTTATAATTACTGTGAATTTCTGTACGCAATAATTTATGCAACTATAAACTAAGAGGTTGTCTGGGATTAGAAATAAAAAAATCTTCTTTTTTTCTAGAAACAGTGCCACCAGCGTTGGTATTGCAGCTAAACACCATTAACTTGACTGAGGCTAAACTGCAATACCAGACACAGTCCATGGATAAGAGTGGCGCTGTTTCTAGAGAAAAAACAAAACATCCTTCTTTCTTTTTCCAGACAACCCCTTTAATTAACTTTAATTATCTTAAAAACATGCTTTGTATTTCCAGTCAATTCAATCAGAGCATATCTAGTTAAGATACACCACGATTATGTACAACACAGTATTTATTTAGTTAATCTAACCAACTTGATTTATGGAAATTAAACAATGTGCTTAGCATCAGTGATGTTTTCTGTGTAATGTTTTACGTAATATCATAACGAGGAACCATTGTGCAAAATTTATAGATCTATATCATCATAACTTGGTCTCAACTAAGAAGAAATTAAACATTTCAGGTGAGAAATTTTTGTTTTTTTCCTTTGCGTAGGACCTCCGTGTTATAAATTAATGGAAGATTTATACTTTCTATATACTTAAAGAGAACCTGTCACTTGCTCATATAAGTTGAACTGCTATACTGAACTGAAAAGCGCTGCCTCCCTAATTCCAACGTTGTTTCTTTTTTTTTTTCTAGACACCCCTGTTCCAGAGATATGGCCCACTGTTGTATTGGCTCCATGTATGCTAATTTTCCGTAGTTACCCAACAGGGCGTGAACTACCCTCCAGCTGCCTTCCGCTGATTGGTCAGCATCAAAGGCAGGGAAGCTAGCTCCACCCTGTTGGCTAATTACAGCTAATTAGCATATAGGGAGCCAACACAACTGCGGTCCATACCTGTGGATCGGGGAGGCACAGGGAAAGGGAAAAAAAAAGAGCTGTAATCAGGAAGACAGCACAATTCAGGTCAGTTAACCAGTTAAACTTATATGACCTAGTGACCGGTCCTCTATAAACCAGTGAACTTCCCTCGCTGCCTGTACATACGTAACCAGTCAGGTCAGATGTACCACTATTCTACTTACCAGTAGTGTTTTTATAGACTTCACTATACTTTAGAAGCATACTAAAGAGTGATACCGTATGTGTCCCACCATACCTTGTTAGTTGAATATAGGATTAGTTTATAGTGAGACCTATGTATTGATAAAATATGCAGTTAGTATATTATAGGCCTTGCAGAAAGCAGTCACATTCAAAGCTTGACCAACCAAATATTATTTGTTCCTGATGGAAGCGCTCTACTAAGGCTACCATGCCTTAACTATTTGAAACTTCCTTACATTGTCATCAGAAGCTGGTTTATCTATTATCACCTCTGGCAGTAGTAGTCCAGCAGGCGATGTTGGAGCAGATGGTCCACCGAACAGAGAGACCACTCCATTGCAGTCCACGGTGCTGTGCATCTTGCCATTCACTGGAAGCGTTCTTGATGCCTTGCTGGCTTGACTAAAGTTACTTCCCCGTCTTTGTCTGTGAGGTACAAACAAGGATCCTCTTCTACTCTCATTGTCCTCAAATGTGCTGTGTTCATCATCCGCAAAGTCATTTTCTGATGCCACATCCTTCCCACGGCCTAGGAACATGCTGAACATGCTGGTCCTGCTATTGCGCCTTGGTGTGACATCATTGCGGACATCCAGTAGAGACTATTAAACAACGAAAGGAAACAATATTAGAAATATCAACTACATTTATACACCATGGCTAGACCAGGACTCAAGACCAACAGAATATGGGCTCCAACAAGTCAATGTAAATCTTTCAGAACCATAACAATCATGTAGCAGTTTCTACACACGTTGCAACAGCTCTGCAGTAAATACTTGTATTTCTCATCAAATAACGATTTTAAAGCATCTCTTCTTAGAACTCATAATTGTACCATTCCTCTGTTACTCCTCCTACAATTTATGAATAAATTGACAACTGAGTGTTACCGGTTGGGGGGGGGGGGGTGTCTTTACACAGTGACACTGTCCAATTAGTGCTCATAGTCTCAGCCTGTGTAAGCATACACCACCTTGATAAGAGGAATGGTAACACCCAGTTGTCAATTTATTCATACATTTCTAGGAAGAATAACAGAGGAACGGCACAACACAGAGTTCTAAGAAAAGATGATTGAGAATTGTGATTTCATATGGATTTCATGTATTTACTTAAACTGACATGTCAGGAGAGCTGACAGGTCCTCTTTAATTTATATGACCTTGGCATAAGATTCAATGCTTCACAATATTATGGCCCAGCAATACAATATTTATGGCCACATGATACTTCATTCCAGCTATATATTTTGTATATATTTTTATATGTTTGTAAATGTTTCTAAATTAATTTTCTATTACTTTGTATAAGACGTTTATTTTTAAACCCATTATCATCATTTTGTATAGCCTTTAATATGAATGAAAAACTGGTTTGTTTTTTAAAATGAATAACTTTTATACTTCACTGCCGTACCTTGCTTACACGATTGACCTTCTGACCTATAACCTAACCCGGTAGCCATCTCGACTACCGATCTCTAAACCAGCTATATAACCACAGACATCGTGAATAGACTAATCACTTGTACCTAACCTGACGAAGGGGCCGGTACGGCCTTGAAACACATTGTTGTTGTTATTGTACAAAAATAAAAGCAATTTTCAGTACGGCTGCGCCCTCGGATATTCCATTTTTTACCTCCTTATCTCCTCATTCCAGCTATAGTTATTCAAGAATTTTCCCCACAGGCTTGTACTGGGGCAAGGAACCCAATGCTGCCACTAGAAGGTGATTGCCAAACATTGCAGTTCACTGCTACTTTTGTGGGACAGTGCTATTCCAACAAAGACAACGTAATGTTACATGGCTATGACAGGTATATTGTGTATCTCGACCCACATGTCACCCAACCCTTTTATATGAGGCATCAGAGTGGAAGTCACTGCCTAACCCAAACTAAACTCTGGTCATAGTGGATTCAATCAAATATTTTCTATTTAACTTGAATATACATTTCCTGTACTTTGTAAAGTAAAAAAATAAGTCAAACAGTACCTCATGGGGTGATGAGGTCTTAGTCAATCTAATTCCATCAAAGAGGAACTTTTTCAGGTTGCTTTCTGATGTAGATTTGTGAAACTTTTCGTCATCACCCTTCTCGTCTCCATCTTTCTCTTTTTGATGCCGTTTCTTTCTTCTGTTTCTCCTTTCCTTGGCACTTTTTGAGCTTAACTTGGTACTTTTTGAACTTAATTTTGAAGCTTCAGATGAACTCTCAGAAAGTCCACCATAACCAGTTCCACCACTAAACTCTCTGGAGCCAAGGGCTGCCTCGTGAGCTGCTAATGCCGCTATCTAATGGAGGACAACAAAGTACATGATAATATCAGTTATACAGTAAGTTTATTAGAGTACTGGGATAGATAGATAGATAGATAGATAGATAGATAGATAGATAGATAGATAGATAGATAGATAGATAGATAGATAGATAGATAGATAGATAGATAGATAGAGATAGATAGATAGATAGATAGATAGATAGATAGATAGATAGATAGATAGATAGATAGATAGATAGATAGATAGATAGATAGATAGAGAGAGATAGATAGATAGATAGATAGATAGATAGATAGATAGATAGATAGATAGATAGATAGATAGATAGATAGATAGACAGTGTGCACATGATAACAATGGTTATGGCTTTTCAAGATTCAAGAAATCAATGAAGCATTAAAGGAACGTTCCCGTAAACATTACTTGCAATGAAATCAATGCATTTTTTTCCTGTTAGTCAATTAAGCAAGGATATCTGAATGAATGCCAGGATGACAGGTTTTACAAGTGACAAGGAAATATATAATACTGCACCAGTAATTATAAGAAAGGCCAGAACATAGGGATACATTTCATCTATATTTGCTTTATCTTTTAAGAACTAGTGCAGATAAAAAGTTGAATTGTGGCCCATAACAACCTACGGGATTCCTATGGCTTCTCTATTTTTGGGGGTTTTCAGAAATGAGGGCTCTTGTGTTTTTTCCTTACTAAAGATGATTTCTTTTTGTGAGGTTTATCAAAAGTCTATTCTTTATGAGAAAACACAAACCGTAAGGTGTTAAAGCTCCAACATGGAAAAAATTTACAGCTTATATTAGGGAACTGCATTACCAGCATCTCTTTAATAGATTTCTGTTACCTGAATCATCCCCTTTACGAGTGTCATTCTGGTGCCATCAGTATATAGAGAGCCAAGGGAATGTTGTGAAGTCAACCCAAATTCTGAATATAAGATTTAATATAAGATTTAAAGGGGACGTCCACATTGGACAAGCTCTTTTTCTTAGAAGGTACCATGGCAAAAAATCTTATCACAGAGATTCCCACTGCTGTGACCCGCAGCAATCAACTGTAATCTGTGGAGGAACCCAGTAGCAAGTGTCCTAATCTCCTGCAGCACAACTACAGGAGAAATAAAGCATTACACAGTCCTCATTAAAATAAATGGGCTGTCTAATGCACAGACGTGCTGGGTCCTCCAGAGTTAGAGTTGCCCAAAGACTCAGATTGGCGATCAAGCTACCCCCCCCCATAAAGTTCTTATTATCAAGCTTAACTAGTAGATAACTCTGAAGATTGAGTATAGTAACTAATTTAAAAGCCGTACTAATGAGCAAATCATATAAATTAATGTATCATTAACTATTTGCTAGTATTCAGTATAATAATCCACATCCAGAAAACTCCTTTTAGGTAGTGACTTCTTAAGGAGACAGGTCTCTGTAATCTCCTTGATCATTGTACATGGCTGCTGAGCACAATGGGGGGAATGTATCAATCAATTTGCTCCAGTTGTGCAAACTAAGACACACGTCATATTTTCGCAATACTTTGCAACTTAACTCTCCTCTCGCCACTTTTCAAAAGTGTTAAGAAAAGCGGATGGGTCTTAGCGGGAGGGTGCGTGACCAACAGCGGTTCGACTCAATTTTAATGTTTAAAGACAGAAAATGGTGCAAAAAGTAGCGTAAATATACGCTTGCTTGTAGCAGGTGTAGATTTCATCTTCTGGCTTTAGGACAGCCCAAGATGTGCCAAACTTTATTAAGAGGCATGAATATTACTGCAACACCCTTTGTGGTACAAACACAAGCAGTACCAATTAGCTGTCAAGTATAAATGCCTATTTCATACTCATGGGAATATTGATTCTAAAAATATCACCTGTATATCTTCTTGATGTTTTCTCAGCTGCTCCATCATATGCTGAAATTCAGCTTCCTTCTGCTCTGCTTCTTCTAGAGTTGCCTGGTTCTGCTCGTCATAAGCCATAGCAACAACAGCAAGAATCAAGTTAATCAAATAGAAGGAGCCCAAGAAGATCACCAATACAAAGAAGATCATGTAGGTTTTCCCAGCAGCTCGTAGGGTCTAACGAAAAATAAATTACAAAACAATTATTAATGTTATACTGGATTATATTTTTTAGTTTATAAATGTTTTCAAGATTAAAACTGCACTTAGGTGGAAGAGATTTATCAGATAAAATATAGTTTCAGTACAGTATGACTTAGGAAACAACTTCATTCTTCAATCAATTAGGCCACAACTTTTGCGCTTTTTAGTTTTAGAAGATATCTTTATAGGAGTCTCTAGACACCACTAGGGCAACCTAAGGACTTTACTGCATACTGATCTCCATAGAATTCAATAATCAACCGTATACAGTAAACAAATCAGCTCCCTCTAGTGGTGGCAGCAGGCAGCTAGAAATGTATGATTGGACTTTATGACAGTGTGTAAGAAAACAGGAGATTTGGAGCACTGAGCTTGACCCCTGTAAAGATATATATAGTACAATCATCATCGCATGATTTTGATGTTGTATAATTACTATAGTAACTATTTTATGTTTGAATGTCATTGCTCACCAGTTGGTAAAGATTCTCCCAGTAGTCCTGTGTCATCAGTCGAAAGAGAGACAAGAAGGCCCAGCTGAAGGTATCAAAGCTTGTGTAGCCATAGTTTGGGTTCCTCCCAGTTTTCAGACATACAAACCCCTTTGGACATTGGCTAAAACACAGAACATTAACACGTATAAGGCTCTGTTAACATCTGCGCCAGCTTTTCCGTTATTCTGTTCCATCATAGGAACAGAAAAAGAAGAGACACGGAAGATGGATCCGTGGCATGACGGAAAGCAACAGTGCTCGGTGGAACCCATTGACTTTAATGGGCTTCGTCGGGTATGCTGCACTATTTTGTCTGGGAAATATGACGGAATCTGCAACGGAGGCTCCAAAAGTAGCCTTCGACGTAGATGTGAACAGATCCTAAGAAGCTGATATTGCATAGTTACATAGTACGGTTGAAAAAAGACATATGTCCATCAAGTTAAAAATTCCTAAAACTAACAATCACAGACACTGAGATTAAAGACAGCAAGGAAATTCCGCTTTCACCCGCAAGGTAATAGATAGATTTTTGTTTAGAAACAATTCTATATATCTGGGCACAAATTTAAAAAGTATATAAATGTTCCTAAATAACAATATTTTCAGAACAATGCATTATATTTTCTAATTCCTTACCCTGCATCTGAACTGTTGCCACAAAGAAGGGCATCCCTCTGCCCAGCCAAAAAGTAATAATTTCCTATTTAAAAAAATAATAATTAAATGGTTAAAGTTACTCCAGAACATTGTAGATTTTGTATACATAGCTGGTTATTAACCCTAATAACCTACACTCCCCAAATCATACTTACAGTGGTCCAGGATGCTGAGATATATACGTAGAGTAGTTTTATAGACCTCCATAACAGTTTGTGTGACTGCCTTTAACATGACGGTAAAATATGCTATCACTTGTGAATTTCTCTCTCTGGCCAACAAAATAGCGCCTCTACAGGGTCTAGGTCTGCAGAACCATTGTTTGGCTAATTTGGATGAACATTTAGTGCCTGTTTACAGCTGTGTCAATGTTTCCGTTTTTCTACTAGATCAGAGGAGCAGAGCAACAAAAATACCGGAAGCGCCAGTTCCGTTGCATGACGGACACCATCAGCGGCCAACAGAACCCATTAACTTTAATGGTTTCCATCAAGTTTCTGTCATGCTGTCCGTGGTTTTACTGGAAACAATAGTGCAGTATGCCCTGGATCTGTGACAGAGGCCCCTAACAGAGCCTCCAATGCAGATGTGAACAGGCCCTTACCGGCGACAGCGTATATCCTCCATTTCACAGATGAGGGAAAGCGACAACAAAAGCTGCCTATTAAAAAACTGTAGAACAAAATTTTTATGTCAATGGAAAGAGGGGGAATAAGCCACTGAAAGTCCCTCTGGCAGAGGCTTATCTTTCTTGAGAACAAAGGGTCGGCATTTTGAAACATGCCCAATCCATTTTTCTCCGATATCTGCCGCTGGGGAAAGTTTGGTGGTTACCATACACATTAGATCATTGGCCGATCCTACTAAAATTGTCATGTGTATAGGTAATAGCTATGACTAAGGACCTGAGTGGTCTGAAACGCGCAAGCATTGTCCCGGGATTTTTATTTTAATCTTTCTGTTTTAAAATGACCGAATAAAGCCAAAATATTTTATACTGAGTGCTGGATACACCATTTATTCTTCACTTCAATTGTGATGTGTATAGGTACCTTAAAGCAGCTCTACAAAATAAGGACCCAAATAAAATCAGCTTCCAGGACCTCAGTATAACGAAGGAATTGGATAATGGCAAACCTGAATTTCTGGGTTTTGAGTAGAGTTGAAGAGGCTTTCCACTTTTTTATTATTAAGCAAATAGACATACAATAAAACTGTGATCGATAGAATTCTGACAACTCAGACTTCCACTGATCTCCGCATAGGTGGTCATGCAGGCGTGGTCATTCTACATGTAAATGAATGACTAGGACTCCCTCATTCTTGGGATTGGGGGCGATATCGATGGTGGAGGTTTCATGATCACACTTTTATGACGTGGAAAATACCTTTAAACTAAGCCATCCAGTTTATTGACCTGGCAGCTGCAATGCAATATTTTTTTTTACATCTGTGGCCCCTGCAGGATTGATCGGCCAGACTGATCTCCACTGATGGGG